>NW_027510089.1:0-44853 GCF_051311805.1 Agelaius phoeniceus | reverse complement strand
GGAAGGGGGACGAGCACGGGGATGAAGGAGGGAGAGGATGAGGATGGAGCGGGGATGAAGGTGGGAAGGAGGATGAGGATGGACACGGAGGATGAAGGATGAGGATGAAGATGAGGATGGAGGATGAAGGATGAGGATGAGGATGGAGGATGAGGATGAGGCTGGACACGGAGGGTGAGGCTGAGGCTGAGGCTGAGGATGAGGATGAGGATGGAGATGGAGGCTGAGGATGAGGATGGACACGGAGGATGAGGCTGAGGATGGAGATGGACACGGACGCTGAGGCTGAGGATGAGGCTGAGGATGAGGCTGAGGATGAGGCTGAGGATGAGGATGAGGATGGACACAGACGCTGAGGATGAGGATGAGGATGAAGCTGGGGCTGAGGCTGAGGCTGATGATGAGGATGAGGATGGACACGAACGCTGAGGCTGGGGCTGAGTGCGGCGCGGGAGGAAGGCCGGGCCGCTCCCCGGTACCTCTTGGTGCGGCGGAACATGCTGGTGGTGCCGCTGCTGCCGCCGCTGCCGCCGCCGCCCGCCGGGATCGGCACCGGGGGCCCGGGGGGGTCCGGGGGGGCTCCGGGGCGGCGGCGGGGCGGGGGGGGGGGGCGGGGGGGCCGCGGCGGCTGCAGTGGGCGGGGCCGGGGGCGGGGCCTGGGGGCGCAGTGGGTGGGGGGCGCGGGGGGGGTCTCACCTGCTGCTCTTCCGCGGCAGCGGCAGCTCCTTCTGTAATAACGGGGGGAACGGCTGGGGGGCGGCCCGGGCTCCCCCCCCCGGCCCCGGTACCGGCCCGGCCCCGGGGGGGCTCCGTGGCCTCCGTGCCCCCCTCCCGGGGCCGCCCGCTGCACGAACCCCCCCGGATCGGGCGGCCCCGGACACCCCCGGGCCCGCGGCGCCCTCCGGTACCGGGCCCGCATCGCCCCCCCCGCCCCCGGTGCCGGCCGCGCCCGGCCCGACCTTCCCGGTACCGGCCCCGCCCGGTACCGCCCTGCGCTGCCCCCCCTGCGGAAGGGCCTGCGGTGGCCCGGTGGCGATCGCATCCCTCCGGTACCGACCCCGCCAGCTCCGATACCCCCGGTACCGATCCCCGCATCCTCCGGCACCGACATCCCGCCCGGTACCGATGCCCTCCCGGTAACCGTTACCCTCCCGGTACGGACACCCCGAACCCGGTACCGAATCCCCGGGACCGATTTCCCGCCCGTTCCGGTACCGGTGCCGGTGCCGCCATCCCCGGTTCCCCCCCGTCCCCTCAATAACAACCCCCCCCCCCCGGCTCCCGGTACCTGCAGCCGCCGCCGCCGGATCACGCCCGAATCGTCCATGGCGCCGCTGCCGGTGCCGGTGCCTCCGCCGGTCCCGGTGGGGGGGGGTCCCGGCCTCGCTGTCCCCCCCCGCAGCCCCCGGTACCCGCAGCCCCCCCCCTTCAGCCGCCCTCCGCCATCGCCCGGGACCCCCGGAGGCCCCGCCCCGGCCCCGCCCCCAGCGCCACGCCCAGGCCACGCCCAGCCCCGGGCCCGAGGGCGCCCCCCAGCGGCGGGGGCGGCTCCGCCCAGTCCCGGGGCCCCCCCCGCCCCTCCCGGTCCCGCTGTCCGCGGTGCTGAACGGGGAGGGGAGGGGTCCGCGCTCCCCCCGGCGCTGAAACCCCCAAAAACCGGCCCCGAACGGGGGCATTGGGGTCCTCGGGACACCCCCGGTGTTGTCCCCCCCCTCCCCGGTCATTCCCCAGTCCCGGGGCTGAGGCCTCGGCGCTCTCCAGGGCTGATCAACCCGGGGGGAGCACCCGGGCTCCCCCCACTCCCACGGGGGGCACAAACCCCAAATCCCCTCAGCTCCAGGGGGCCCCTGTGGACCCCCCCCTGCCCGAACATGAACGGAGGAAAAAAAGGGACATTTGGGGTGTTTTAAAAATGCTTTATTAAAAAACAACACTCTGGGTCTGGGCGCCCCTTTTTGGGGGTATTTCCCCCATTTTTGGGGGGGTATTTCCCCCATTTTCGGGGGGTATTTCCCCCATTTTTGAGGGGGATATTTCCCCCATTTTTGGGGGGGTATTTCCCCCATTTTTTGGGGGTATTTCCCCCATTTTCGGGGGGTATTTCCCCCATTTTGGGGGGGCGTCTCCCCCATTTCGGGGGGCTCACAGCTCGGCCAGCGGCCGCAGGCTCCGCTCCTGGAAGAAGCGGTGGGGGGGGCGCCGGGGGGGGCTCCGGGCGAAGTAGGAGAGCACCGAGGGGGGGGCACCGGGGTCCTCCGGGGGGTCCTCGTCAGCCCTGGGGGGGGGGGGGAGGGCAGGAGGGGAATTTCACCCCCCCCTCCCATCCTGACCCCCCCCTCATTGCACCCATGGGACCCCCCCAGTTCAACAGGGATCACCCCCCTCCGCCCCCCACCCCCAGCACCTGCCTGTGCCCCCCCTCAGGACCCCCCCAATATCCCCCCAATATCCCCCCATGCCCCCTCGGTGCCCTCCATGCACCCCCTGTGCCCCCCCAGGACCCCCCCCTGTGCCCATCAGGACCCCCCATATCCCCCCAGGACCCCCCCATATCCCCCCAGGACCCTCCCAGTGCCCATCAGGACCCCCCATATCCCCCCCATATCCCCCCCAGGACCCCCCCGTGCCCATCAGGACCCCCCATATCCCCCCCAGGACCCCCCCATATCCCCCCAGGACCCCCCCAGTGCCATCAGGACCCCCCATATCCCCCCCATATCCCCCCCAGGACCCCCCATACCCCCCCATATCCCCCATATCCCCCCCAGGACCCCCCCGTGCCCCCCCAGGACCCCCCCCGTGCCCCCCGTACCACAGCACCGGGACCCCCTCCCTCTGCAGCAGCGCCTGGGCCGTGCCCCAGCTGAACCGCACGAGCTGGGGGAACCCAAACACCGGCTCCAGGTTCCTCCTCAGCCACTCCTTGGTCTTGGGGTCTGCAAAGGTGGGGGGGGGGGGGGCGTCAGGGACACCCCAAAATTGGGGACCCCACCCATGCACCCCCCCCGCCTCCCCACCATTGGGGGTATCCGGAGCCGTAATCGCGGTCGGGGTCCCCCAAATCTTCCACGAAGTTCCAGTGGAGCACGGCCCGGTCCCGGGCGACCTGGGGGGGGCATGGGGGGCTCTGAGGGCTGAGGGGGGCTCAGGGGGAGAGGAGGGTCCTGCCCTCCCCCCCGCCCCATGCAAAAACTCAGGGGTTTGGGGGGGCCCTGGGAAGGGAGGGGGGGTCGGGGGTCAGTGCAGGGGTTTGGGGGGTGCAGGGGGGGTCAGTTCGGGGGGGTCTTAGAGGGGTCAGGGGGTCAGTTCAGGGTTTTGGGGGGTGTCAGTTCAGGGGTTTGGGGGCATCAATTCTAGGGGGTACATTTCGGGGGTTCATTTCTGTGTTGTTCCTTTCTGGGCGGGTTCAGTTCTGGGGGTTTCAGTTCTGGGGGGCTCAGTTCTGGGGGGGCTCAGTTCTGGGGGATGTTCAGTTCTGGGGGGGCTCAGTTCTGGGGGGGTTCATTTCTGTGGGGCTCAGTTCTGGGGGGGTTCATTTCTGGGGGTGTTCATTTCTGTGTGGTTCATTTCTGTGGGGCTCAGTTCTGGGGGGGTTCATTTCTGGGGGGGTTCATTTCTGTGTGGTTCATTTCTGGGGGTTTCAGTTCTGTGTTGTTCATTTCTGGGGGGGGTTCATTTCTGGGGGGTTCATTTCTGTGGGGCTCAGTTCTGTGGGTTTCATTTCTGGGGGGCTCAGTTCTGTGGGTTTCATTTCTGGGGGGCTCAGTTCTGGGGGGTTCATTTCTGTGTTGTTCCTTTCTGGGCGTTCATTTCTGGGGGGCTCAGTTCTGGGGTGGTTCATTTCTGGGGTGGGTTCATTTCTGTGTGGTTCATTTCTGTGTGTTCATTTCTGGGGGGCTCAGTTCTGGGGGGGGCTCAGTTGTGGGGGGTTCAGTTCTGTGGGGTTCATTTCTGTGTGGTTCAGTTCTGGGGTGGGTTCATTTCTGTGGTGTTCATTTCTGGGGGGCTCAGGTCCCTCTGGCGTCCCCACCTTGGCGCAGATGCTGGCGGCGCTGACCGTGGGGAACAGCGCGTCGGCCTTGGGGCGCACGGTGACCCCCAGCCCCCGGGAAACGCCGCCGCAGCTTCGCCTCGTACTTGTCTGCAGGTCCCACCACGTGTCCACAAACACCTGGGGGACCCCCGGGACCCCCCCCAAATTACCCCTGGGAGCTCCCGATTGCCCCGGACCCACCCCAACCACGCCGGATCCCAAAATCCCCCCCTGCTCCCCGACCCATCCCGACGCCCCAAACCCCCCAAAAAGGCTCCTTGACGCACCCATCCCACCCTGCCCCACCCTCCCTTCCTAAAAGCCCCTCCAGATCCCACCTGGGCCCCCCCAAACCGCACCTGGGCCCCCCCAAACCCCCACCTGGGCCCCCCCAGCCCCTCCAAATCCCACCTGGGCCCCCCAAACCCCACCTGGGACCCCCCAAACCCCACCTGGGCCCCCCCCAGCCCCTCCCAGATCCCACCTGGGCCCCCCCAAACCCCACCTGGGACCCCCCAAACCCCACCTGGGGCCCCCCCCAGCCCCTCCCAGATCCCACCTGGGCCCCCCCCAAACCCCACCTGGGCCCCCCCAAACCCCACCTGGGCCCCCCCAAACCCCACCTGGGCCACCTGCACGCCCGAGTCGAGCACGAACTGGATGAGCTCCGTGGCCGTGTCGTGGGACAGCTCGTTCAGGTTGTACTTGGCTCTGCGAGGGGGGGGTCGGGGGGGCGTCACCCCCGAATTAGCCCAAACTGGGAGGAGCCAGGGTGGGGGGGGGGGCTCAAGGGGGGCTCCCCGAGCATCGGGGTCCCCCCGGGATTTTGGGGGGGCTCTCACCGCTGCTGCATGCAGGCCGAGATGTGGGCGGGGGGCAGCACCTGCAGCGCCCACCCCACCCAATCCCCCGCGGCCTCCAGGAGCCCAAAGCGCCGCTCCCGCTCCGCCTCCGACAGCGTCTTCGAGTCTGGGGGGGCCGGAGGGGTGAGGGACCCCCGGGAACCCCTCGGGACCTCGCCGGGACCCCCACAGCTCCCCCGGAACTCCCCAGAACCCCCCGGGACCCCCCAACCCACCCCGAGACCCCCACAGCTCCCCCAACGCACCCCTGGGACCCCCGGAACCCCCCGAGCTCCCTCGGGACCCCCCGAGCCCCCCAACCCCCGTTCCTGTGACCCCCCCCGTCCTCCCCACTCAGCCCCCCCGGGACCCCACCCCCCTGACCCTCCGGGACCCCCGGGCAGGCCCCACCTGCCACCCCCAGCGCCTCCAGCTCCTCCACTTTGTCCTCGGGGCAGAAACAGACGGCGTAAACCATCGGGCCTGGGGGGCACCGGGGCGGTCAGCGGGGACGCCGGGGCACCGGGACCCCCCCACTCAACCCCCGGTGCCCCCGGCCCGCTCCGTCCCGGTTCCCGTCCCGGTCTCACCGAGCACCGGCCCCCGGCCCGCCTCGTCCACGCCGAGCGCGCAGGGCCGGGCGCGGCACGGGCCGGGCACGGCGGAGGAGAAGCGGCCGCCGCTCGCCGGGTCCCGCTGCAGCGCGGAGAGCGCCATGGCGAACGGGAACGGGGCGGGGCCTAACGGGGCGGCTCCCCAAGTACCGCCAATCACGGCGCGGGCGCGAGGTGAGGGGCGTGGCTTTGTTTAGGGGCGGGTTTAGCGGGGCTGCGCACTCGGTAGTGGCGCCATTTCTCGGGGGCGGTGCTTAATGGAGGGAGGCGGGGTTTAACGGAAAGGGCGGGGTTTAACGGAAAGGGCGGGGTTTTAAGCGTTAACGGCCGGGATGCCCCCCGGGGGGGGCTGAAGGGGTTCCCGGGATCGGTGCAGCACCGGAAAGGCCGGGGGGGCTCCCGGGATCGGTGCAGCACCGGAAAGGCCGGGGGGGACTCCGGGATCGGTGCAGCACCGGAAAGGCCGGGGGGGCTCCCGGGGTCTGCGGAGCACCGGAAAGGCCGGGGGGGGCTCCGGGATCGGTGCAGGACCGGGAGAGACGCGGGGTGGAGGGTCCGGGGAGGGTCCCCGGGACGGCGGAGGCGGGCACGGGGTCCCGGGACGGTCCCGGGAAGGTCCCGGGAGGGGGGGGGTGGCGGCGGGGATGTCCCGGAAGCCTCGTGTCCCCCCCCGTCCGTCGGGAAGCGCGGGAGGGGGTTCCCGGAACGGCCCCGCCCTCTCCCGCCTGCCCAAATAAGGGCATGATTGCGTCAGCGGGGAAAGCCCCGGCCCCGCCCACTTCCGTTGACGCCGGTGCACGCGGGGGGCTTCCCACGGGAGGGGGGAGGGGGGACCCGCTCGGCCCCGCCGCCCCCGGTGCAGCGCGACCAGAGCCGGTACCGCAATTATCATCATCATCATCATCATCATCATTATTATTATTAATAATTATTAAATACAAATGTACAAAAAAAATCAGCAGCGACAACGAATCGCCCCCCCGCCCCGGGACTGGGGGGTCGCCGGGGGCCGCTCCCCACCGGGGGGGGTCCTGTAAACGTCACCGGGGGGGCTCCGCCCGCCCCTCCCGCGCAATCCCCGGTTCGGAGGGGCCCGAGCCCTCCCCGAGAACCGCGGGGTCCCCAGGCCCAGCTGGGGGGGGCTCCAGGCCCCTCTTTGGGGGTCCCCACGCATCCCCCAGGCCCCGTTCCCGCCGGTCCCGAGGGTCCTGCCCCGGGGGGGGGGACATGGGGGGGTCCTGCCGGTCCGTTACCCCCAGCCCGGGGGTCGCCCATCCTCGGGGGTCCTTTCAGGGGTCCCCAGCCCCTCCAGGTCCACGTTGGGGGGGGTCTCTCGTGCAGTCCCCCCTTCTCTGAGCCGGCGGGGGCCGTGTCCATGGGGGTCTCACGGAGCATCCCGGTACCGCCGTGTCCATGGGGGTCTCACGGAGCATCCCGGTACCGCCGTGTCCACGGGGGTCTCACGCAGCATCCCGGTACCGCCGTGTCCATGGGGGTCTCCCGCAGCATCCCGGTACCGCCGTGTCCGTGTCCCTGACCGGGGGCGTCCCCGCCGCTCGGTGCCCAGCCGGGAGCGGGGGTCGCCCCCGGGGAAGGATCCAGCGCTGCCCCGGAGCCCCCCCGGTGCCGGTTCTAGAAGCCGAGCGCGGCCCCGGGGGGCAGCGGGCACCCCGAGCCCGCGTGGTCGCGCACGGAGCCGCGGAGCCGCCGCACCTGGGCCCGCAGCACGGCCGCCGTGTCCGCCAGCTCGGCGTTCTGAGCGCGGAGCCCCCGGACGCGCTGCTCCAACCGCGCGATCCGCTCCAGCTTCCGCCGCCGGCACCGGCTCGCCGCCAGCCGGTTCCGCAGCCTCCGCCGCTCCGCCTGCAGCCGCTCCGGGGAATCCGCGCCCGGCTCCGCCGCCGCCTCCGCCGCCTCCGCTCCGGGGACCCCCGGGAAGGGTCCCCCCATCCCCGCCGCCGTCGTGCTCAGCGCCGGCGGCTCCGGGAGCGCCACGTTGGGCGGCCCCGGTTGGTGCAGCCTCGTCCAGCGCTTGGGCGAAGCTGCCGGTGAATCCGTCGCGCTCGCCGGTACCGGGGTAGAAGAAGCCGCCGGTAGCGGCGCCGCTGCCGAAGAAGGCGCCGTCGGGGCACGGCGCCGGTTTGAGGCCGCGGAAGGGCTCCTGCGGCGGGCCCTGCGGTAGCGGCCCCGGTAAGGAGCCGTAGTCGGGCTCGGCGCGGCAGAAGCCGCCCGGGAAGGGCGCGGGGCGGTAGAAACGGCGGCTCCATCCGGGAGCGGCGGGACTCGAACCCGCGGCCCCGCGCGGCACCCGCGGCTTTATGGGCGCGCGCGGCGGAAACGCGCCGCCATTGGCTGGGGGGGCGCAGGACACCCCCCGCCCCGCCCCCTTCGCCCCGGACACGCTCATTCCGGCATGGACACGCCCCCAGCGGAAAAGGGGCGGGGCCTGAGAGCATTTGGGGGCACAGGTGGGAAAAGGGGGGGACAGGTGAGCAAAGGGGGGGACAGGTGTGAGCAAGGAGAGGTCAGGTGAGGCCAAAGGCAGGGGCAGGTGAGCAGGAGGGGGCTCAGGTGTGAAAAGCGGGGGCGAGCGTGCAAAGGGGGACAGGTGAGCGCCACGGACGGGCGGGCAGGTGGGTGCCAGGGGCACAGGTGGGTACCAGGGATCGCGTGCCCGGCCATCCACACCTGTGTCACCTCCTGAGGTCACACCTGTGCCCTCGTGTCCCCTCCATGGCCCCACGTGAGTCACACGGGGCACCCCAGGATCCTCCAAAACCACCCCAGGATCCCCTAAGCCACCCCAGGACCCCCTAAACCACCCCAGGACCCCCTAAGCCACCCCAGGATCCTCCAAACCCACCCCAGGACCCCCTAAGCCACCCCAGGACCCCCAAAACCACCCCAGGATCCCCTAAGCCACCCCAGGACCCTCCAAAACCACCCCAGGATCCTCCAAAACCACCCCAGGACCCCCTAAACCACCCCAGGATCCCCTAAGCCACCCCAGGACCCTCCAAAACCACCCAGGACCCCCTAAACCACCCCAGGACCTCCAAAACCACCCCAAAAAGTCCCTGGACCCCCAGGGGCCACAGCCAGGGGTGGGGGGCCATGCCCAGATGTGTCCCCCCCGTGTCCCCCCCCGTGTCCCCGCGTGTCCCGGCCTGCACACGGGCATGCACGTACTGGGGGAGGGACAGGAGGGTCCCCAGGACTTCCCGGGGGGGGGGACAGGCCCCTGCTCCCCTCCCCCCCCGGATTTGAGGGGATTTTAGGGGATTTTGGGGCTGGGTTTTCCCTCCCGACTTCTCCTTCCCCGTGACTCAGGCCTGGCCCCGCTGTGACCTCCCGGTGTCACCCCCGAAGTGACCCCCCGGGAGGGGCAGGGGTCCAGGGGGGGCACTGGGGGGTTTGGGGGCTCTGGGGAGGGGTCCCGCTCCCGGGGAGGCCTCGGGGTGTCCTCCCCCCACCCCCAAAGTGACTTTTGGGGCCCCAAACAGCCCAACCGCCACCGGGGTTTCGGGCTGGGGGGGCCCGGATGTCCGGTGGGGGCACGGCACCGGCGGGGGAGGGCCCTGGGCCAAACTGGGAGCACTGGGAGGGCGCTGGGGTCACACTGGGGGGGTTCAGCCTACACTGGGGGCATTTGCATGTCCCAGGGCTATGCTGGGAGCACTGGGATGCCCCCAGACCATACTGGGAGCACTGGGATGCCCCCAGAGCCGCACTGGGATGTCCTCGGAGCAATACTGGGAGCACTGGGATGCCCCCACAGCCATTCTGGGAGCACTGGGGGGGTTCCAGCACCGCACTGGGGGCACTGGGGGGGGTTCCGGCCGCCGAGGCCGTCGGGTTCAGCGCTGACGCAGCGCGGGCGTGGCCGCCGCCGCTGCCCCGCGGCGAGAACGGCCCGGCTTGACCCTGGCGAGCCGGCGGGGCCTGGCGGGGGCCCGGCGGGCGCGGCCGCGGGGGCGGCGGGACGCGGGCCTGACTCACCGGGGGGCCCGTTCTGGCCGCGACTCTATGGCCTTGGAGGACCCCGCTCCTGCAGCCCGGGCCGTGTCCGCCAGGGGGCGCAGCGCGCGGGTGGGGCCGCTCTGTCCCCCCCCGTCTCGATTGTCAAGCGGAAAGCGGAAGGGGCGCGGCCGGAAGTGGGCAGGTGAGGCCGCTCTAGGTGCGACTCTATGGCCCCGGAGGGCCGCGGCGGGTGTGGCGGGCGGGGAGGGCGGGGCCAGGTGCGGCCGCTCCGGGCGCGGCTCGGTGCCCCTGGAGGACCGGCCCGTTGTCCCTGGAGGACCGGCCGGACATGGCGGCGGGGCGGGACGCGTGCGGGGCGCTGCTCACCTGGGTAAGGGGGGTCGGGACCCCCGGGACCTCCCGGTTCAAGCGGGACCCCCCCCGTGCTCGGGGATCGGCCCCGGGACCCCCTCCGGGACCCCTGAGCGGTTCCTGCGGCTTCGGGAGCTTTGGTGGCCCCCGGGCACCTGTGACCCCCCCCGGGACCCTGTGACCCCTCGGGGCACCTCTGACCCCCCCATGACCCCTGTGACTCCCCACGGTCCCTCTCACCCCCCCCCGGTGACCTTTGTCCCCCCCCGGGACGTGGCCGAGCCCTTGTGACCCCCCCGCCCTTTGTCCCTGTCCCGGCGCCCTTTGACCCCCCCCAAATTCAGGGAGGGGAGTTTTGGGGGGGGGGGGAGGTGATCCCTACCCCCAGTGGGTCTTGGGGGGCTCTTTGGGAGTTTTGGGGTGTCCCTCACCCTCCGAGGGGCTGTCCCTGGTTTTGGGGTGTTCCTCACTCTCTAGGGAGGCACTTTTGGGGTGTCCCTGGTTTTGGGGTGTCCCTGACTCTCCCGGGGGGGCTGTTTTGGGGTGTCCGTGGTTTTGGGGTGTTCCTCACCCTCTAGGGAGGCACTTTTGGGGTGTCCCTGGTTTTGGGGTGTCCCTGACTCTCCCGGGGGGGCTGTTTTGGGGTGTCCCTGGTTTTGGGGTGTCCCTGACGCCCCCTTTCTCCCCCCCTCCCCAGCTGCAGACCTTTGACCCCCCCAGTCCGTGCGCGGCCCCCCCAGACCTGGCCAGCGGGGTCACCCTGGCCCACGTCCTGCACCAAATGTGAGTTATGGACCCCCGGGATTTGGGGGGGACCCCCGGGATTTGGGGCTCCCCGGATGGGCCCGGGCTGATTTTGGGGACCCCCCCCTCCCCAGTGACCCCTCGTGGTTCGATGAGGCCTGGCTGGGACGGATCCGGGGGGACACCGAGGGCAGCGCCCGCCTCAAGGTGGGGGGAGCAGAGGGTTTTGGGGGGGGGGTGTCAGAATTTGGGGCTCGTTTTGGGGGGGGTGTCAGAATTTGGGGCTCGTTTCGGGTGGGATTGGGGTTTTTGAAGGGGGGGGTCACAATGTGGGGTTCGTTTTGGGGAGGTGCTGGTTTTGGGGGCTGTTTTGGGGGGGCTGGATTAAGGAGGTTTGGGTTTTGTGGGGCTGGATTTGGGGAGGGATTTTGGGGGGGTCCTGGTTTTTGGGGGGGGGGTTTTGGGGGTGCATTTTGAGAGGGCTGATTTTGGGGAGCGCTGATTTTGGGGGGCCATTTTGGGGAGGGCCGATTTGGGGAGCGCTGATTTTGGGGGGCCATTTTGGGGAGGGCTTTTGGGGAGCGCTGATTCTGGGGGGCCATTTTGGGGGGTCATTTAGGGCAGGGTTGATTTTGGGGGGCCATTTTGGTGGGTCATTTTGGGGGGTCATTTTGGGCAGGGTTGATTTTGGGGGGCCATTTTGGGCAGGGCCGATTTGGGGAGGATCGATTTGGGGGGCGTCTCGGGGGGGCTTTTGGGGAGCGTTGATTTCTTTAGGGGACGGCTTTGGGGGGGCCCCGTTTGTGGGATCAGATTCGGGGGAGCGGGGTCTTTGTGGAGATCCCATTTTGGGGTGCCCAGGGGTCACAGCGCCGGGGCGGCGTTTGCCGTTTTTGGGGGGCGGAGTTTGCCGTTTTTGGGGGGGCGTTTCCCACCTCGTGCCCCCTCCCCAGGTGAACAACCTGCGCCAGGTGCTGCAGAGCGTGCTGGAGTACTGGCAGGATGTGAGTCGGGCTCTGGGGGCTCCCCTGGGATTTTGGGGAGTCCCTGAGGGTGGGGGGCTCCCCTGGGCAGGGGGGGCTCTGACCCTGGACCCCCACCCAAAGGTGCTGGGCCAGGCGGTGGGGGAGCAGCACGTGCCCGACGTGGGGGCGGCCGCCCGGCACGGGGACCCCGAGCAGCTGCGCAGGCTGGTGAGGCTGGTGCTGGGCTGTGCCGTCAGCTGCCAGCGCAGGGAAGGTGAGTGAGGGGCTGGGGGGGCTCCGGGAGCCCCAAAATCGCCCCCTGAGCCCCCGAAAATACCTGCTGACCCTCTAAAAACACATCCTGAGACACTGAAAACACCCCCTGAGCCCCCTGAAACACACCCTGACACCCAAAAATACCCCCTGAGCCCCCCAAAACGACCCCTGAGCCCACCTGGAACACACCCTGACACCCAAAAATACCCCCTGAGCCCCCCAAAACGCCCCCTGAGCCCACCTGAAACACACCTTGAACCACCAAAAACACCCCCTGATCACACAAAATCACCCCCTGATCCCCAAAATCACCCCCTGAGCCCCCTGAAACACACCCTGACACCCAAAAATACCCTGAGCCCCCCAAAACGCCCCCTGAGCCACCAAAACACCCCCTGAGCCCACCTGAAACACACCCTGACACCCAAAAACATCCCCTGAGCCACCAAAAATACCCCCTGACCCCCAAAATCACCCCCTGAGCCCCTAAAAACACACCCTGACCCCCCCCCGAAACACCCCCTGAGCCACCAAAAATACCCCCTGACCCCCTGAAACACCCCCTGAGCCCCAAAATCGCCCCCCTGACCCCCTGAAACACCCCTGACCCCCAAAATCGCCCCCGGCCCCCCCAAAATCGCCCCCTGACCCCCCAAAATCGCCCCCCAGAGCACATCCAGCGCATCATGACGCTGGAGGAGTCGGTGCAGCACGAGGTGATGACGGCCATCCAGGAGGTGCGGGAGATTTGGGGGTCACTGGGTGGTTTGCGGGTCACTGGGGGGTTCTGGGGGGTCCCTGGGTGGTTTTGGGGGTCCCTGGGTGGTTTTGGGGGTCCCTGGGCAGGGCTGGGGATGGTTTGGGGCATTTGTGGGGGTCGCTGCCTGTTGGGTTTGGGGGAGATTTGGGGCCGTAGGGCTTGGAGGGGCTCGGGGGAGTTTTGGGGACCCCCCCCGGGGTTTTTGGGGGGCCCAAAGCCCCTCCCAGACCCCAATTCCTCCCTCCCTGTGGCAGCTCTTGGACCCGGAGCCGTCGGAGCCGATGGCGGCTGAGACCTACGGGAACTTCGACGCTCAGGTGAGGATGGGCGGGGCAGATTTTGGGGTGTCTGGGGCACTTTGGGGGCTCAGGGGGTGTCTGAGCCCCCCCCGTGCCCCCCCAGTCCCGCCGCTATTATTACCTGAGCCAGGAGCCCCCCGAGGAGGGGTCGGGGCAGCGCTGCCGGGAGCTGGAGCAGCAGGTGAGGCCTGGGGGCACCTGGGGGCGCCCCTGGAGTCACCTGGGGCACCCCCGGAGTCACCTGGGGGCGCCCCAAATCCTGGGTGCCCCCGTTTTCCACCTGGGAGGGGATCCTGCACACCTGGGAGGGTTGTGCACACCTGGGCCCCTTCTTGCACACCTGGATCCCTTCCTGCACACCTGGGCTCCTTCCTGCACACCTGGGAGTCAATCCCACAGCCCCGTGCCCTTCCTGCACACCTGGAAGGGATCCTGCACACCTGGGAGGGATCCTGCACACCTGGCCTCCTTCCTGCTCATCTGGGAGTGATTCTGTACACCTGGGAGGGATCCTGCACACCTGGGCTCCTTCCTGCACACCTGTGAGGGATCCTACACACCTGTGAGGGATTCTGCACACCTGGGAGGGATTCTGTACACCTGGGAGGGAATCCCTCAGCCCCGTGCCTCTCCTGCACACCTGGGAGGGATTCTGTACACCTGGGCTCCTTCCTGCTCATCTGGATCCCTTCCTGCACACCTGGGCTCCTTCCTGCACACCTGTGAGGGATCCTACACACCTGGGAGGGATTCTGTACACCTGGGAGGGAATCCCTCAGCCCCGTGCCCCTCCCCTGCACACCTGGGAGGGATCCTGCACACCTGGGCTCCTTCCTGCTCGTCTGGATCCCTTCCTGCACACCTGGGCCCCTTCCTGCTCATCTGGAAGGGATCCTGCCCACCTGGGAGGGTCCCCTCAGCCCCGTGCCCCTCCCCTGCACACCTGGGAGTCAGTCCCACAGCCCCGTGCCCTTCCTGCACACCTGGGAGTGATTCTGTACACCTGGGCCCCTCCCCTGCCCACCTGGGAGGGATCCTGCACACCTGGGCCCCTCCCCTGCCCACCTGGGAGGGTCCCCTCGGCCCCGTGCCCCTCCCCTGCCCACCTGGCCCGCAGGTGGCCACGCTGCTGGAGGAGAAGGGCCACCTGGCCGCCGAGAACCGCGCCCTGCGCGAGCAGCTGGAGGCCGAGGGCGCGGGCGCCGCCGCCAAGAAGCTGCTGCGGCTGCAGGCGCAGGTGGAGGAGCTGCAGGAGGAGAATTACAGGTGAGACCCCTCCCCCCCTCCCCTGAGCGCCCCCCGCCCTCACCTGCGGCCCTCACCTGAGCCCGGGCTGCCCTCGCAGGCTGGAGAGCGGCCGGGAGGAGCTGCGGGCGCGCTGCTCGCGGCTGGAGCAGGAGGCGCGGGGGCTGCAGGCGCGGGCGCAGGAGCTCAGCGGGCTGGCGGGGGAGGCGCGGGCGCTGCGCGACGAGATGGACCTGCTCAGGTGAGCTGAGTACCTGCCCAGGTGAGCTGAGTACCTGCTCAGGTGAGCTGAGTACCTGCTCAGGTGAGCTGGGGGTGCTGGGTACCTGCTCAGGTGAGCTGGGGAAACCTGCTCAGGTGAGCTGAGTACCTGCTCAGGTGAGCTGGGGGTGCTGGGTACCTGCTCAGGTGAGGGGGGCACCTGCCCAGGTGAGCTGGGGGAACCTGCCCAGGTGAGGGGGCACCTGCCCAGGTGAGCTGGGGGTGCTGGGTACCTGCTCAGGTGAGGGGGAACCTGCCCAGGTGAGCTGAGTACCTGCTCAGGTGAGCTGAGTACCTGCTCAGGTGAGGGGGAACCTGCTCAGGTGAGGGGGGCACCTGCCCAGGTGAGCTGAGTACCTGCCCAGGTGAGCTGAGCACCTGCTCAGGTAAACCGAGCACCTGCTCAGGTGAGCCAGGAGGCTCCAGGGAGGCCCCACTTCCCGCATTGTCACTGTCACCCTCCAGGCAGTGCCGCGGTGGCCGCGTGTCGCGGCTCAGGCGCAGCTCACCTGTGCCCAGGTGTTGTGCAGGTACCTCACGTGTCCCCTCGTGTCCCCAGGGCCTCGTCAGCCCGTGCTGGGCGCCTGGAGGCGGCGGTGGCCGCGTACCGGGGCCGGGCGGCGGCGGCGGGCGAGCTGCGGCGCTGGGCGCGGGCGCTGGAGGAGCGGCACGCGGCGCAGGTGCGCAGGGCCGCACACCTGCAGCAGCAGCTGGGCCGCGCCCAGGCCGGCTGTGCGCAGCTGGAGGCCGCCCGCAAACAGGTGAGGGGCACAGGCAGGTGCTGGCTGTGGCACTGTGACCGGGGGTGCCACCATGACCGGGGATGTCACCATGACCGGGGGTGTCACCATGACCGGGGGTGTCACCATGACGAGGGGGCGTCACCGTGTCCCTGTGCTCGGGGGTGTCACTGTGCCCTGGGGGTGTCACCGTGTCCCCATGCCTGGGGGTGTCACCATGTCCTTGTGCCCGGAGGTGTCACCGTGTCCCCATTCCCAAGGGTGTCCCCATGTCCCCGTGCCCAGGGCTGTCACTGTCACCATGTCCCCATTCCCGAGGCTGTCCCTGTGTCCTTGTGCCCGGGGCTGTCACCGTGCCCGAGGGTGTCACTGTGTCCCCGTGCCCAGGGCTGTCACCGTGTCCCCGTGCCTGGGCTGTCACCGTGTCCCCATTCCCGGGGATGTCACCGTGTCCCCAGTCCCGAGGGTGTCACCATGTCCTTGTGCCCGGAGGTGTCACCGTGTCCCTGTGCCCGGGGCTGTCACCGTGTCCCCATTCCCGGGGATGTCACCGTGTCCCCAGTCCCGAGGGTGTCACCGTGTCCCCATGTCCCCATTCCCGGGGGTGTTGCTGTCCCCGTGTCCCCGTTCCCGGGGCTGTCACTGTGCCTGGGGCTGTCACTGTCCCCATGTCCCCATTCCCGGGGCTGTCCCTGTCCCCGTGTCCCCGTGCAGGTGGAGGAGCTGAGCGGGCAGCAGGCGGAGGCGGCGCTGAGGGCCGAGAAGTGGCACCTGGAGTTCCGGCACCTGCAGGAGCGATTCGAGGCCCTGAGCCAGGAGAAGGAGGTGGGTGAGGCTGGGGATGCACCTGGGGACACCTGGGACACACTTGGGGACACCTGGGGCACACCTGGGCACACACCTGGGGCACACCTGGGACACACCTGGGGCACACCTGGGGCACACCTGGGACACACCTGGGCACACACCTGGGCACACACCTGGGCACACCTGAGCCCCCTGTGCCCCGCAGAGGCTGCTGGAGGAGCGGGACGCGCTGCGCGAGGCCAACGAGGAGCTGCGCTGTGTGCAGGTGCAGCAGAGCTACCTGAGCCAGGCAGGTGAGTGCTGGGGGGGCACAGAACACCTGGGTGGGGACAGGACACGCTCCTGACCGAGCACAACCCTTGTGGGAGACCCCAGAGAGCCTCCAGTTCGGGCTGCAGGGTTTGGGGGGCTCCAGGGGGGTTTGAGGGGCTCCAGGGGGGTTCAGGGGGCTCCAGGGGAGCTTTGTGTGGGCAGGGCACAATTTTGGGGTCTCACCTGCTGTGCCCATGCCCAAAATCCACCTTTACCCCCCCCCCGACAGGCGCGGGGCTGGAGGGGGGCCCTGCCCCTCCCCGGAATTTGGCGGCTGAGATCCTTCCTGCAGAGCTCAGGTGAGTCCATGGAGGTGTCCAAAAGCGCAGGTGGGGAGTGGGGGGGTCCCCGGTTTGTTGGGGGGTCCCCGGTTTGTTGGGGGGTCCCCGGTTTGTTCCGGTGTCCCTCACGAGCACCCCGGTGTCCCGTCCCCACCAGGGACACGGTGACGCGGCTGCGGCGCGAGAACCGACAGCTGCGGCTGCAGCGGGACCAGCTCCGGCACAGGTGGGGGAACCGGGGGGGCTGGGGGTCCTCGAGAGACCCCTGAGACCCCCCCCAGTCCCTAAGGAGCCCCCCACACCCGCAGGCTGGAGGCCACAGGGGCAGCCGAGCCTCAGACGGCGCAGGGCGGGCCCCAGGAGGAGGTGAGGGGGGACCAGGGAGGTTTTGGGGGGGGTCTCTCAACACCAAGGGGGGGTCCCCAGGTCGTTGTGTGGGTCTCGGGGTCCTGGGGAGGGTCTCAGTGTTTTGGGGAGGGGTCAGGTTTTATTGGGGTTCCCTCAGCGCTCGTGCTTCATCTCTTTCTCAATTCCCCCCAGTTGGTGCTGCTGGAGGAGACCCCCGAGGACCTGTGAGTTTTTGGGGGGTGGGGGGAATTTGGGGAGCCCTCCCAACATCCCCAGCCTGTGACTGCCCTTTGCCCCCCCCCAGGGATGAGCTGCCAGAGGGAGAGGAGGAGGAGGAGGAGGAGGAAGAGCTGGAGCTCTCCAAGGCTGGTATGAGGGGGTCTGGAGTGGGCATCAGAATTCGGGGAGGGGTCGGGGTGTGGGGAGTCCTGGGGGGAGAATTGTGGGGTACCCCGGGTTGGGGTTTGTATAGGGATCCTGTGGGGCGATGTCTGCAGGGAGGGGCAGGAGATGAGCTGTGCCTCAGTTTCCCCATGAACACCTGGGGAGGTTCGGGGGTCCTTCCTGGCTAAGCTCCCTCTTTATTCCCGCTACGGGATCAGGATTTAGGAGTTCCACGAGTTCACCCCCCCAGAAACCCTCGGGCCCCTCTGGTGACCCCCCTGGGACCCCCCCGTTGGCCCCCGTCCTGCAGCTCCTCCGCAGCCAGCTGCAGGAGAAGGACGCGCTGATCCGGCACCTGGAGGTGAGGGGTTAACAACCCTGGCTTGGGGGGGGGTCCCGGGGGTCTCCATCCCCAGCTGAACCCCCCTCAACACCCCCAGAACGATTGGGAGCGCAGCCGGGCGCAGCGGGAGCGCGAGGAGCGGCTGCTGGTCACCGCCTGGTACAACATGGTGAGAACGGCGACCGAGACCCCCGGGCCCCCCCCTGCCCCGGGACCCCCGTTAAATTAACCCCGTTAACCCCTTCAGGGGCTGGCGCTGCAGCAGCACGAGGGTGACGCGACGGCGGCGGCGGCCTGGGGTGGCCCCGGTGGTGCTCGCTCCTTCCTGGCCCAGCAGCGCCTGGCCACGGCGGCACGGCGGGCACGGGCCCCTCACGGCCGGGCCGCCTCCTCCAACTGAGAAAATAAACCCCAAAAACCCCAGGGCGAGCACGGGCCCCTCACGGCCGGGCCGCCTCCTCCAGCTGAGAAAATAAACCCCAAACACCCCAGGGTGGGCACGGGCCCCTCACGGCCGGGCCGCCTCCTCCAGCTGAGAGAACAAACCCCAAAAACCCCAGGGCAGGCACGGGCCCCTCACGGCCGGGCCGCCTCCTCCAGCTGAGAAAATAAACCCCAAACACCCCCGGGCCGCCTCCTCCAGCTGAGAGAATAAACCCCAAACACCCCATGGCGGGCACGGGGCCCTCACGGCCGGGCCGCCTCCTCCAACTGAGAGAATAAACCCCAAACACCCCAGGGCCGCCTCCTCCAGCTGAGAGAACAAACCCCAAACACCCCAGGGCGGGCACGGGCCCCTCACGGCCGGGCCGCCTCCTCCAGCTGAGAAAATAAACCCCAAAAACCCCAGGGTGAGCACGGGCCCCTCACGGCCGGGCCGCCTCCTCCAACTGAGAAAATAAACCCCAAACACCCCAGGGCCGCCTCCTCCAACTGAGAGAGCAAACCCCAAACACCCCAGGGCGAGCATGGGCCCCTCACGGCCGGGCCGCCTCCTCCAGCTGAGAGAGCAAACCCCAAACACCCCAGGGCGAGCATGGGCCCCTCACGGCCGGGCCGCCTCCTCCAGCTGAGAGAGAAAACCCCAAACACCCCAGGGCGAGCACGGGCCCCTCACGGCCGGGCCGCCTCCTCCAGCTGAGAGAACAAACCCCAAACACCCCAGGGCCGCCTCCTCCAGCTGAGAAAATAAACCCCAAACACCCCAGGGCAGGCACGGGCCCCTCACGGCCGGGCCGCCTCCTCCAGCTGAGAAAATAAACCCCAAACACCCCAGGGCCGCCTCCTCCAGCTGAGAAAATAAACCCCAAACACCCCAGGGCAAGCACAGGCCCCTCACGGCCGGGCCGCCTCCAACTGAGAGAGAAAACCCCAAACACCCCAGGGCGAGCACAGGCCCCTCATGGCTGGGCCGCCTCCTCCAGCTGAGAGAATAAACCCCAAACACCCCAGATCCCCTCGCTCTGGGCTGGTCCCGCTTCAAACACTACAAACCTGAGCTCCCCACCTCGTTTTGGGGGGCCTGGACCTTGCCCCCGTGTCTTTTGGGGGAATTTTAGCACTTCTATTTTTGTAGCTGATTTTGGGGGGGTCTTGTGTGTGTCGCCCCCATAAAATGTTCTAATAAAGACTCAGGACTCAGTGCTGGAGATTTGTTGTGGGGGGATATTGGGGGGCTGAGCTGTGGGTGGGTGTTTTGGGGGTCTTAAACCACAGGGTTGGTGCTGGGGTGTGGCAGAGGTGGAAGGAGGTGAGCACCCTATAAATTACTTGAGCACCCTATAAATTACTTTAGTTTTGCCTTTTCCCCCTCACATTTCCCGCCCTTTTCTTCCCTCACATTTCCCGCCCTTTTCTTCCCTCACGTTTCCCGCCCTTTTCTTCCCTCACGTTTCCCGCCCTTTTCTTCCCTCACGTTTCCCGCCTTTTTTCCCCTCACATTTCCCGCCTTTTTCCCCTCAGAATTAAGGGAACTTCTCTAGTTGAACCCTTTAAAACGATGAAAAAAGGAATTTTTTTTAAGCCTTAAAAATAGAGGAAACCCCTTTTTCCATGTTCAGACCGCTAAAATGATGGATAAAAGGGGTCTCCTCCCAAAAAACCCCATAAAAATGGTGAAAAATGTGGAGTTTCCCTCAATTTAAACCCTTGTAATGTAGGATTCTGCATCAATTTTATTTGCTTTAATGGAATTCTCCCTCACTTTAATCCGCCAAGAGGCTTCCTGCTCCCTTTACTGGTTTTGCCTCAAGAAACACCATTTTTGGGGCTTTTTGACACCATTTTCCCTATAACGTGTCTTAAAACAGAGAGCCCCTGTTGATGGAACTCTTAAAACGGCCCCTAAAGAGGCTTCTTTCAATGTAAACCCTTAAAAATGGCGGAAAACAGAGATTCCACCTCAATTTACCTATTTAAACAACGGAAAAGTTGAATTTGCCCTCAACTATCCCTGAAATAATAGAAACTAGGGATTCCCAGTCAATGAAACCTCTTCAACTCATGGAAGAGGCAGGCTTTTCCTTCAGTTTAAACCCTCAAAATCGTTTTAAAGACTCTATTCCTTTAATTACGTCTCTTAAAAAGCGCTGTACGGACACTGCACGTGTAGGAGGGGGAGTGTTCGTGTCTCTTTAAATCCGCCGCCATCTTTGAACCGGGTGCTGCTCCACGCGCGCTGCGCGCATGCTCAGGAGTGCCGGCGCGGCGCCGGAAGTGCGTCAGGCGCGGGCGGAAGCGCGTCAGGCGCGGGCGGAAGCGGCCGTGCCGTGCCGGGCGGGTGGCGGAGGGTCGCGGCGGCCGCGCCATGGTGGATTACAGCGTGTGGGACCACATCGAGGTCTCGGACGATGAGGACGAGACTCACCCCAACATCGACACCGCCAGCCTCTTCCGATGGCGGCACCAGGTGCGGCCGGGCCGGCCCGCGGGGCCCTCCGGGGCCTGGCGCCCCGTTCCCATGGCGACCGGGCCCGGCATTGCCGGGGGAGGCGGGCGGGGGGGTTCGGTTGTTGGTGGGACCCCCGTGGGGCGGGGGGCGTTTCCCTTTTCCCAGCTCCGGGGGCCGCCCTGGGGCGGGGGCTCCCCGCGTTCCGGTGGGATCGTACCGGGACCCCCGGCGGGGAGCGCCCCTATCGCAGGCACCCCAGATCCTGTGCCCCATCTCGGAACGCCCCAATTCCTGTGCCCCCATCCCAG
This sequence comes from Agelaius phoeniceus, assembly GCF_051311805.1. NCBI lineage: Eukaryota > Metazoa > Chordata > Aves > Passeriformes > Icteridae > Agelaius > Agelaius phoeniceus. The sequence goes on along the minus strand of NW_027510089.1, from coordinate 24,069 downwards.
TTCCTGTGCTCCCATCCAGGACACCCCGTTCCTGTGCCCCCATCCAGGACACCCCAAATTCACAACAAATTCACCCTAAATCCATCCCAAATCCAGCCCCAAATTCACGCCAGATCCACCCCAAAATTCACCCTAGCTCCACCCCAAACTCACGACAAATCCATCTCAAATTCACCCCAAATCCATCCTAAATTCACTCCAAATCCACCCCAAAATTCACCCCAAATCCACCCCAAAATTAACTTCAAAATTCACCCCAAAATTCACTCCAAATCCAGCCCAAAATTCACCCCAAATCCAGCCCAAAAATGAGTTTGGGGTTCCTGTGCCCAGCACGCCCCGTGCCCATCCCTGTGCCCCCATCCCGGGTTCCCCATTCCCCCACCCAGGTTCTGCCCCTTCCCTTGGGAACCCCCTCAGAGTGGGGTCTCAGCCCCCCCAATCCCCTCCCTGTCCCCCAGGGTGGGGCAGCAACACCCCCAAACCCCCCCCCCCCCAAAATTTGGGGGTCTGGGAATCCCCGGAACCCCAGAGCCACCCCAGAAGCGTCCAAATGGGGGGGTCTGGAGCTTTGTGGGTGCCCCCAGGCCCGCGTGGAGCGCATGGAGCAGTTCCAGAAGGAGAAGGAGGAGCTGGACAAGGGCTGCCGCGAGTGCAAGCGCAAACTGGCCGAGTGCCTGAAGAAGGTGAAGGAGCTGGAGCTGGCCGAGCCCGAGAGCGGCCGGGGGGAGCTGGAGAAGCTCCAGGCCGAGGCCCAGCAGCTGAGGAACGAGGAGAAGAGCTGGGAGAACAAGCTGGAGGAGCTGAGGAAGAAGGAGAAGAACATGCCCTGGAACGTGGACACGCTCAGCAAGGACGGGTTCAGCAAGGTGGGGGACTGGGGAGGAAACACCCCGAAAAACGGGCACCGAGTCTGTGAAAAACACCCCAAAAACTGACCTCGAATCTGTGAAAAATCCCCCAAAAACTGACCTCGAATCTGTGAAAAACACCCCAAAAACTGACCTCGAATCTGTGAAAAAAAACCCCACTCCAAATCTGTGATGTTCCCCCCAAAAAACTGACCCCAAATCTGTGATGTTTACTCCAAAAAACTGACCCCAAGTCTGTGATGTTTCCCCAAAAAATTGACCCCAAATCTGCGAAAAAAAACCCCAAAAAACTGACCCCAGATCTGTGAGGTTTACCCCAAAAAAACCGACTCCAAATCTGTGACGTTCCCCCCAAAAAAACTGACCCCAAATCTGCGAAAAAAACCCCTAAAAACCGACCCCAAATCTGTGATGTTTCCCCCAAAAAAACTGACCCCAAATCTGTGATGTTTACCCCAAAAAACCAACTCCAAATCTGTGATGTTTCCCCCCAAAAAACTGACCCCAAATCTGCGAAAAAAAACCCTAAAAACCGACCCCAAATCTGTGATGTTTACCCCCAAAAAACTGACCCGAAATCTGTGATGTTTACCCCCAGAAAATTGACCCCAAATCTGTGATGTTTCCCCCAAAAAAACCGACCCCAAATCTGTGATGTTTACCCCAAAAAAAACTAACCCCAAATCTGTGATGTTTACCCCAAAAAAACCGACCCCAAATCTGTGATGTTTACCCCCAAAAAAACTGACTCCAAATCTGTGATGTTTCCCCCCAAAAAACTGACCCCAAATCTGCGAAAAAAAACCCTAAAAACCGACCCCAAATCTGTGATGTTTCCCCCAAAAAAACTGACCCCAAATCTGTGATGTTTACCCCAAAAAACTGACCCCAAATCTGTGAAAAAAACCCCAAAAACCCGCCCCCAAACCTGTGAGGTTTCCCCCCAAACCATTCCCCGTTTTCCTTCGGGTCCCCAGAGCGTTTTCAACGTGAAGCCCGAGGAGAAGGAGGAGACGGAGGAGCAGAAGGAGAAGAAGCACAAAAGCTTCGTGGAGAGATACGAGAAGCAGATCAAGCACTTCGGTGAGAGAGAGCTGGGGGCATTGGGGAGCAGCTTCTTGGGGTTCCCCGGGCTGGGGGGCACCCCCAGTGCTGGGAGCAGCCCAGAATCCTCTCACTCTGCTGAAAATCCAGGATTTGGTGTGGTTTCCCCATTTTCCCCTGCTGAAGCTGAGTTTTGGGGGAATTTATTTAAATTTCAGGACGAGGTGCTCTCCCTCGTGCCCACCCTGCTCCTAACGAGGTTCGGAGTTGGTTCCCTCATTCAGGAATCCCCATATGAGGTCCAGAGTGGATTCCAGAGTGGATTCCCTTATTAAGGAACCCCCTAACGAGGTTCAGAGTGGATTTCCTCATTAAGGAACCCCCTAATGAGGCTCAGAGTTGGTTCCCTCATTAAGGAACCTCCTAACGAGGTTCGGAGTTGGTTCCCTCATTAACAATCCCCTAACCCAGAGTGGATTCCCTCATTAATGAATCTCCTAACGAGCCCCGAGTTGATTCCCTCATTAATGAACCCCCTAACGAGCCCCGAGTTGATTCCCTCATTAATGAACCCCCTAACAAGGTTCAGAATTGGTTCCCTCATTAACGAACCCCCCCTAACGAGCCCCGTGCGGGTTCCCTCATTAACGAACCCCCCTAACGAGCCCCGAGCGGTTCCCTCATTAACGAACCCCCCCTAACGAGCCCCGCGCGGGTTCCCTCATTAACAATCCCCTAACCCAGAGTGGATTCCCTCATTAAGGACCCCCCTAACGAGGCTCAGAGTTGATTCCCTCATTAATGAACCCCCCTAATGAGCCCCGAGCAGGTTCCCTCATTAAGGACCCCCCTAACCCAGAGTTGATTCCCTCATTAACGAACCCCCCCTAACGAGCCCCGAGCGGATTCCCTCATTAATGAACCCCCTAACAAGGTTCAGAATTGGTTCCCTCATTACCAATCCCCTAACGAGCCCTGAGCTGATTCCCTCATTAACAATCCCCTAATGAGCCCCGAGCGGGTTCCCTCATTAACAGTCCCCTAATGAGCCCCGAGTTGATTCCCTCATTAACAATCCCCTAACCCAGAGTGGGTTCCCTCATTAAGGACCCCCCTAACGAGGCTCAGAGTTGATTCCCTCATTAACGAACCCCCCTAACGAGCCCTGAGCGGTTCCCTCATTAACAATCCCCTAACCCAGAGTGGATTCCCTCATTAAGGACCCCCCTAACGAGCCCCGAGCTGATTCCCTCATTAACGAACCCCCCTAACGAGCCCCGAGCGGTTCCCTCATTAATGAACCCCCTAACCCAGAGCTGATTCCCTCATTACCAATCCCCTAATGAGCGGGTTCCCTCATTAACGAACCCCCCTAACGAGCCCCGAGTCGATTCCCTCATTAACGAACCCCCCCTAACGAGCCCCGAGTGGGTTCCCTCATTAAGGAACCCCCTAACAAGGTTCAGAATTGGTTCCCTCATTAAGGACCCCCCTAACGAGCCCCAGAGTCCATTCCCTCATTAACAATCCCCTAACCCAGAGTCCATTCCCTCATTAACGAACCCCCCCCTAACGAGCCCCGAGCGGGTTCCCTCATTAAGGACCCCCCTAACGAGCCCCGAGCTGATTCCCTCATTAACGAACCCCCCCTAACGAGGCTCAGAGTCGATTCCCTCATTAAGGACCCCCCTAACGAGCCCCGAGCGGGTTCCCTCATTACCAATCCCCTAACCCAGAGTTGATTCCCTCATTAATGAACCCCCTAACGAGCCCCGAGCTGATTCCCTCATTAACAATCCCCTAATGAGCCCCGAGTTGATTCCCTCATTAATGAACCCCCTAACAAGGTTCAGAATTGGTTCCCTCATTAATGAACCCCCTAACGAGCCCCGAGTGGTTCCCTCATTAACAATCCCCTAACCCAGAGTGGGTTCCCTCATTAAGGACCCCCCTAATGAGGCTCAGAGTTGATTCCCTCATTAACGAACCCCCCCTAACGAGCCCCGAGCGGTTCCCTCATTAACGAACCCCCTAACCCAGAGTTGATTCCCTCATTACCAATCCCCTAATGAGCGGGTTCCCTCATTAACGAACCCCCCTAACGAGCCCCAAGTCGATTCCCTCATTAACCCCCGCGCTGCCGCAGGGATGCTGCGGCGCTGGGACGACAGCCAGAAGCACCTGTCGGAGCACCCTCACCTGGTGTGCGAGGAGACAGCCAACTACCTGGTGATCTGGTGCATCGACCTGGAGGTGGAGGAGGTGAGGCTGAATTTGGGGGAAATTCTCCCTTTTCCGGGCTGCAGTCGCTTTCTTGCCACCCCTCTGGGTTTTGGGCAGGAAAAAATGAGAGGTTTGGGGGTTATGGAGTAGGAGAGATCCATAAAATCATCCAGTATGGGAGAGGGGTGCACCCCCAGACCCCTCTCCTGCTGCTCCAGGCTTTACCTGGGGTGAGGAGCCTGGAAAAAAATATCAAAATCAGGGAATTTGGGATTAATTTGGGGTTAATTTGGGGTCAAAAAGCTCCTAAAGCTCCATCAAATCCAGCATCCTAAAGCTCCATCAAATCCAGCACCCTAACGCCCTTAGCAGCTCCTGCAGGGATCCCCTGTTCCAAATCACCTTTCCCAGCCCAGAAGGGTTGGAGGGACGTGGGATTTTGGGGCACTTTGGGGATTTTGAGCTGTTTGTCCCCAGAAACACGCGCTGATGGAGCAGGTGGCCCACCAGACCATCGTCATGCAGTTCATCCTGGAGCTGGCCAAGAGCCTCAAGGTGGACCCCAGGGCCTGCTTCAGGCAGTTCTTCACCAAAATTAAGGTAAAAATTCAATTTGGGGGGGGATTCGGGGTGAATTTAGGGTGAATTTGGGGGTGAATTTAGGTTGAATTTGGGGGCGAATTTGGCGGTGAATTTGTGAGGAATTTGAGGTGAATTTAGGTTGAATTTGAGGTGAATTTAGGTTGAATTTGAGGTGAATTTAGGTTGAATTTGGGGGTGAATTTAGGCGGAATTTGGGGGCGAATTTGTGCGGAATTTGAGGTGGATTTTTGGGCTGAATTTTGGGTGGATTTGGAGTGAATTTTGGAGTGGATTTGGAGGTGGATTTGAGGTAGTTTTGGAGTGAATTTTGAGGTGGATTTGAGATGAATTTGGGGGTGAATTTGTGGTGAATTTTGGGTGAATTTGAGCCGGATTTGAGCTGGATTTTGAACCGGATTTGTGGTGCGTTTGAGCTGGGTTTTGAACCGGATTTATGCTGAATTTCAGCTGAATTTTGAGTGAATTTGAGATGAATTTGGGGTAAATTTGGGAGTGAATTTTGGGTGAATTTGAGCTGGATTTTGAACCATATTTGCGATGAATTTGAGCTGGGTTTTCAACCGGATTTCTGCTGAATTTCAGCCGAATTTTGAGTGGATTTGAGATGAATTTGGGGCTGAATTTGTGGTGAATTTTGGGTGAATTTGAGCCGGATTTGGGCTGAATTTTGAACCGGATTTGCGATGAATTTGAGCTGGGTTTTGAACCAGATTTCTGCTGAATTTCAGCCGAATTTTCAGTGAATTTGACCCGGATTTGGGCCCGCACCCCCGTTTTTCCCCCTTTTTTTCCCCCTTTCACAGACGGCAGACCAGCAGTACCTGGAGGGCTTCACGGAGGAGCTGGAGGCGTTCAAGGAGCGCGTGCGGGGCCGGGCGCGGGCGCGCCTGGAGAAGGCGCTGCGCGAGTACGAGGAGGAGGAGCGCCAGAAACGCCTGGGGCCCGGCGGGCTCGACCCCGTCGAGGTCTACGAGTCCCTGCCCGCCGTGAGTCTGGGGCTAAAAACCCCGGGTTTGGGGCTAAAACCCCGGGTTTGGGGCTAGAAACCCCTGGTTTGGGGCTTTTTGGGGCTCTGTGAGTTTGGGGCTAAAAACTCCTGGTTTGGGGCCTTTTGGAGCCCCGTGAGTTTGGGTCAAAACCCCCTGGTTTGGGGCTTTTTGGGGCTCTGTGAGTTTGGGGCTAAACTCCCCTTTTTGGGGCATTTTGGGGCCCTGTGAGTTTGGGGCTAAAAACTCCGGTTTGGGACCTTTTGGGACCCTGTGAGTTTGGGGCTAAAAACCCCGGTTTGGGACATTTTGACACCCGGGGGTTTGGGGCTTTTTGGGGCTCTGTGAGTTTGGGGCTAAACTCCCCTTTCCCCTTTTGGGGCCCCTTGAGTTTGGGGCTAAAAACCCTGGTTTGGGGCATTTTGGAGCCCTGTGAGTTTGGGGCTAAAAACCCTGGTTTGGGGCCCTGTGAGTTTGGGGCTAAAAACCCCGGTTTGGGGCCTTTTGTGGCCCTGTGAGTTTGGGGCTAAAAACCCCGGGTTTGGGGCTTTTTGGAGCCCCGTGAGTTTGGGGCTAAACTCCCCTGTTTGGGGCTACAAACCCTGGTTTGGGGCCTTGTGAGTTTGGGGCTAAAAACCCCGGGTTTGGGGCTAAAAACCCCTGGTTTGGGACATTTTGGAGCCTTGTGAGTTTGGGGCTAGAAACCCCGGGTTTGGGGCTAAAAACTCCTGGTTTGGGACCTTTTGGGACCCTGTGAGTTTGGGGCTAGAAACCCCGGTTTGGGACATTTTGACACCCGGGGGTTTGGGGCTTTTTGGGGCCCTGTGAGTTTGGGGCTAAAAACTCCGGTTTGGGGCTTTTTGGGGCCCCGTGAGTTCGGGGCTAAAAACCCTGGTTTGGGGCTAAAACCCCCTGGTTTGGGGCTAAAACCCCCGGGTTTGGGGCATTTTGGCGCCTTGTGAGTTTGGGGCTAAAAACCCTGGTTTGGGACATTTTGAGACCTGGGGGTTTGGGGCTAAACTCCCCTTTTTGGGGCCCTGTGAGTTTGGGGCTAAAAACCCCTGGTTTGGGGCCTTTTGGGGCCCCGTGAGTTTGGGGCTAAAAACCCCAGTTTGGGGCTTTTTGGAGCCCCTTGAGTTTGGGGCTAAACTTCCCTTTTTGGGGCCCCGTGAGTTTGGGTCAAAACCCCCTGGTTTGGGACCTTTTGGGGCCCTGTGAGTTTGGGGCTAAAAACCCCAGGTTTGGGGCATTTCGGGGGCTCCCGTAAGTGCTCTGAGGGGGTTTTGGGGATAAATCCTGAGGTTTTGGGTGTTGGACGGTTGGGGGATCCTGGTGGGGTTGGGATCCCAGAGTGATCCCAGTCTCTCCCAGTACAATCCCAGTACAATCCCAGTCTCTCCCAGTACAATCCCAGTACAATCCCAGTCCCTCCCAGCACAATCCCAGTCTCTCCCAGTACAATCCCAGTACAATCCCAGTCCCTCCCAGTACAATCCCAGTACAATCCCAGTCCCTCCCAGTCCCTCCCAGTACAATCCCAGTCCCTCCCAGCGCTGACCAGTCCCTGGCCCAGCAGGAGCTGCAGAAATGCTTCGATGTCAAAGACGTTCAGATGCTGCAGGACACAATCAGCAAAATGGACCCAACCGTGAGTTTTTTCACCCCAAAAATACCTCGGGAGGGGTCCCCAAACACCCGGGGAAACCCAAATCCCTCAAGGTGTCCCCAAATCCCTCAAGGTGTCCCCAAACCCCTTGGGGGCATCCCCAAACCCCCTGAGGTGTCCCCAAATCCCTCAGGGGAGCCCCAAATCCCTCAGGGGAGCCCCAAATCCCTCGGGGTGTCCCCAAATCCCTCGAGGATGTCCCCAAATCCCTCAAGGTGTCCCCAAACCTCTCAAGGATGTCCCCAAACCCCTTGGGGTGTCCCCAAACCCCTCGAGGATGTCCCCAAATCCCTCAGGGTGTCCCCAAATCCCTCGGGAAGGGTCCCAGATCCCTCCGGGGTGTCCCCAAACCCCTTGAGATGTCCCCAAACCCCTTGGGGTGTCCCCAAACCCCTCGAGGATGTCCCCAAATCCCTCAGGGTGTCCCCAAACCCCTCGAGGATGTCCCCAAACCCCTTGGGGTGTCCCCAGACCCCTCGAGGATGTCCCCAAATCCCTCAGGGTGTCCCCAAACCCCTCGAGGATGTCCCCAAACCCCTTGGGGTGTCCCCAGACCCCTCGAGGATGTCCCCAAATCCCTCAGGGTGTCCCCAAACCCCTCGAGGATGTCCCCAGATCCCTCCAGGCCGTCCCCAAACCCCTCGAGGATGTCCCCAAACCCCCCCAGGATGTCCCCAAACCCCTTGGGGCCGTCCCCAAACCCCCCCGGCCGTCCCCAGCACCCCTCAATGATGTCCCCAAACCCCCCAGGCTGTCCCCAAACCCCCCCAGGATGTCCCCAAACCCCTCCAGGCAGTCCCCAAACCCCTCGAGGATGTCCCCAAATCCCTCCAGGATGTCCCCAAACCCCCCAGGCTGTCCCCAAACCCCCCCGGCTGTCCCCAAACCCCCCGGCCGTCCCCAGCACCCCCTTTCCCGTGTGCAGGAGGCCAAGTACCACATGCAGCGCTGCATCGACTCGGGGCTCTGGGTGCCCAACGCCAAGGGCGGGGACGGGGCCGAGAGAGGCGCGGGGGAGGCGGCGCCCTACGAGGAGATCCAGAAGGAGAACGGAGGAGGAGCCGAGCCGGAGGCCAAGCCCTGAGCGGGGCCACCGCGGCCCGCGGGGAAAAAAAAGAAAAAAGGCAGAAAAGGTCAAAAAAAAACCACGGAAAAAAAAAAACAAAATACAAAAAAACCAACCCAACAATTTCAACCCCCCCGTCGGAAAAGCAGCAGAATCAGGCGGGGAGGGGTCGTGCCCCGCCCCCCCCCAGCCCTGCAGCCCCCTCCCCACTCCCCTCACGCCCCCCCCCCCCATGCTTTTCACGCCGTAGAGACTTTGGGGAAGGATTTTGGGAGGTTTGGGCCCCCCCCCAGCCCCTCCGGGTGGGTTTGGGGTGCAGGGGGGGTCGGAGCCGCGGTGCCAGAGCAGAGAATAAAGAGATTGGAGAAGCTGAGCATGGCCTGGGGCTCTGGGGGCCTTTGGGGGGGTTTTGGGATTGGAGCCGCCCTGAGAGGGGCAGGGGGCTGTGACCCCCCCCCCAATCCTGCCAGGGAGGCTTTGGGGGGATCCCTGATGGGGTTTGGGCACCCCCCAAAAAAAAAAGCCCCAAACAATTTGGATCCCAGTCCAGCTGTGCCCGTGTTTAAATCCAGCTGTGCCCCTTCCAGCACCCTCCAGTTCGGATCCATCCCACTCCCACTTTGGGCCCAGTTGCGTTCCTGGTTCCAGCTGTGCGACCCCCAAGTCTGGATCCAGCTGTTCCCAATTCCGGATCCAGCTGTTCCCATTTCACATCCAGCTGTTCCCATTTCAGATCCAGCTGCTCTCCCCCACGTCTGGATCCAGCTGTTCCCATTTCAGATCCAGCTGTTCCCCCCCCCAGTTTCGGATCCAGCTGTTCCCCTCAGGCCCCGCCCCCTTTACCTGCGCATCTCGGGCTCCTCCCTTTCTCTAGAGCCCCGCCCCTCAGCCAATCAGAGCCTTTCCCCAGGCGCGGCCCCGCCCATGGGGTGTGGGCGTGGCCTGGCTCCGGCCCGGCCAATGGCAGCGCGCGTCTCTCGCGGCCAATGGGAGGCGGCGGCGCTGCGGGGCGGAGGAGCCGGAGCGGCGGCCGGGCCGGGCCGGTACCAACGGGGGGGACGGGGCGGGGGGGGAGCCGGTACCACCGCACGGATCGGCGGCAGCCGGGGGGATAACGGCGGGTGGTGACAACCGGGAAGGGGAACTGGGTCGGTTCCAACCGGGAGGGGCGGTGCCAACCGGGGGTGGGCCCCGAACCAGCCCCGTGAGGGGCCGCGGGCCGGTACCAACCGGGGCGGGCGGGGAGAGGGGCAGGGGCCGGTACCAGCCGGGGCCGGGGGGGGGGAGTGTTCTCTGAGAGACTGAAATGGGTCAAAATCCGCCCCAAAATGGGTCAAAATTTCATCTTGAAGTGGGTCAAAATCTACCCTGAAATGGGTCAAAGTTTCCTCTTGAAGTGGGTCAAAAATGCAGCGGAAATTGGGTCAAAATACAGCCTGAAACGGGTCAAAAATGCACCCTGAAATGGATCAAAATCCATCCTGAAACAGGTGCAAAACCCATTCTGAAGGGGATCAGAATTCCACTCTGAAATGGGTCCAGAATCCCTCCTGAAAATCCCCAAATCCACCCCGAAATGGGCGCCAAATCCTGCTTTTTCCCCCAAAGCTGCCGCCATGTCCCTGGCACACTCCAGCTTTGGGAATGTCATTTTTTGGGTCCCAATCCTCCCAATCCCGTGTTTTTCCCCCAGAACTGCCTCTGCCATGTCCCTGTGCCAGTGCAGGGCTGTGGCTGAGCCCGAGGGCTGTGGGTTCCCAATCCCATTTCTGGGTCCCAATCCCATTTTTGGATCCCAATCCCATTTCTGGGTCCCAATCCCATTTTTGGATCCCAATCCCGTTTCTGGGTCCCAATCCCATTTCTGGGTCCCAATCCCATTTTTGGGTCCCAATCCCATTTCTGGGTCCCAATCCCATTTCTGGGTCCCAATCCCATTTTTGGGTCCCAATCCCATTTCTGGGTCCCAATCCCGTTTTTGGGTCCCAATCCCATTATTTGGGTCCCAATCCCATTTTTGGACCCCAATCCCATTATTTGGGTCCCAATCCCATGTTTTTCCCCCCAGAACCGCCTGTGCCATGTCCCTGTGCCGGCGCGGGGCTGCGGCCGAGCCCGAGGGCTGCGGGTTCCCAATCCCGTTTTTGGATCCCAATCCCATTATTTGGATCCCAATCCCATTATTTGGATCCCAATCCCATTTTTGGATCCCAATCCCATTATTTGGGTCCCAATCCCATTTTTGGACCCCAATCCCATTATTTGGGTCCCAATCCCATGTTTTTCCCCCCAGAACCGCCTGTGCCATGTCCCTGTGCCGGCGCGGGGCCGCGGCCGAGCCCGAGGGCTGCGGGTTCCCAATCCCATTTCTGGGTCCCAATCCCGTGTTTTTGGGTCCCAATCCCATTATTTGGGTCCCAATCCCGTGTTTTTCCCCCCAGAACCGCCTGTGCCATGTCCCTGTGCCGGCGCGGGGCCGCGGCCGAGCCCGAGGGCTGCGGGTTCCCGGCGGGCGCGGGGCTGAAGGTGCTGCTGCACTGGAGCGGGGACGAGGAGCGCGAGCGATGCCGCGTGTACGGCCGGGGGACCCTGAGCGCCGAGGAGATCTGCATCGACCTGGCACGGAGCCTGGGTGAGCCCCAAAGGGACAGGGACAGGGGGACAGGGGCACAGGGACAGGGGGACAGGGTATCTGAGTCCCCAGGAGATCTGCATCGACCTGGCACGGAGCCTGGGTGAGCACAGGGACAGGGATGGGACACAGGGATGGGGACAGGGATGGGGAGATCTGCATCGACCTGGCACGGAGCCTGGGTGAGCCCCAAAGGGACAGGGACAGGGACAGGGACAGGGATGGGACAGGGACAGGGATCGGGACAGGGACAGGGGGATCTGCATCGACCTGGCACGGAGCCTGGGTGAGCCCCAAAGGGACAGGGATGGGGACAGGGATGGGACAGGGATGGGACACAGGGATGGGGACAGGGATGGGGAGATCTGCATCGACCTGGCACGGAGCCTGGGTGAGCCCCAAAGGGGACAGGGACAGGGGGACAGGGGCACAGGGACAGGGGGACAGGGTACCTGAGTGCCCAGGAGATCTGCATCGACCTGGCACGGAGCCTGGGTGAGCACAGGGGGACAGGGATGGGGACAGGGATGGGACAGGGATGGGGACAGGGATGGGGACAGGGATGGGACAAGGACAGGGATGGGGACAGGGATGGGACAGGGACAGGGACAGGGGCTCTGGGGCTTGGAATGGCTGGGGAAGGACGGGTCCTGCTGTGTGACACATGAGGATGAGGAATTCCCAGGGGAAACAGCGGGGAATATGCAGGGAAAACACCAGGGATTCACAGGGAAAATACCAGGGAAAACATCAGGGAAATCACCAGGGATTCCCAGGGAAAACACCAGGGATTCACAGGGAAAACACTGGGGAAACCATCAGGAATTCCCAGGGAAAGCACCGGGGAAAACATCTGGGAATTCCCAGAGAAATCACCAGGAATTCCTAGGGAGAACACTGGGGAAAACATCAAGCATTCCCAGGGAAAATACCAGGAGTTCCCATGGAACATCAGATCCCAACTGGATTCCTTCCCAAAGCTGAGAAAATCCCAGTTTTCTGGTGGTTTTTTTGGGGAATAAAACCCACTGAGTTTTGTGGGGGTGTTTTCTTGTGGGGGGAATGAGACCTGCTGACATCAGGTTTATTGGGAACAAAACTGAGGTTGGGTTTGTAGAAAATAAAACCAGCGGAGTTTCGGTTCCTGGGGAGCAAACCCCCTGGGATTTCAGATTTTGGGAGCAAAGCCCCTGGGATTTCAGCGTTTTGGGAGCAAACCCCCTGGGATTTCAGCGTTTTGGGAGCAAAGCCCCTGGGATTTCAGTTTTTGGGAGCAAACTCCTGGAATTTCAGCGTTTTGGGAGCAAAGCCCCTGGGATTTCAGCGTTTTGGGAGCAAAGCCCCTGGGATTTCAGATTTTGGGAGCCAAGCCCTGGTCCCAGCTGGCTTTTCCCATTCCTGGCAGGGATCACCCCGCTCTGCTACAGCCTCTTCGCCCTCTACGACCCCCAGAGCCGGATCTGGCTCCCTCCCAACCACCAGTTCCACGTCGGCAAGGACACCAGCATCAACCTCATCTTCAGGATGAGGTGAGTGAGGGTTCCCTTGGAAAAACCGCTCCCAGTTGGAGGGGGGGAAATGTCGGATTTGGCCTCTCCGTCAGCGTGCAAAAATCCACTTCTTTCCTCCCAAAATCGCTCCCAGCAGCTCTCACGGAGGTTTTTGGGATCAGCAGGGCTGAAAAAGGTGGGGAAAGCTTTAAATGGTCCCGTTCTGGAGGCTGCTGCTCTTCACTCCCAGCTCAGATTCACTCCCTGTGCTCAAATCCTGATTTGTTTTAAGCGCGTCGCTGTTTCCCCTGTGGTTCCGAGAAGTTTTATTCCTGACAAAAACCCCAAAATGCCCCGATCTGAGCCCGGGATGTGGCCCCCGGCATGGGGCCAGCCCCTCTCCTGCCATCCTCTCCCCATTCCAGGTTTTATTTCCGGAACTGGCACGGGATGAACGAGCAGGAGCCGGCGGTTTTCCGGAACGCGCCGCGCACGGGCGATTCCCCCGAGGAGAAACCTCGCGGAGGGGCCTTGCTGGACAGGGCCTCCTTTGAGTACCTGTTTGAGCAGGTAACGGGGCAGGATTCGGGGGAAACGGGAGGGTTTCCCTCAGCCCAGCTGGGTTTGGATCAGGATCCCAATTCCCATCCCCGGGGGTTTGTTTGAGGGTAAAAAACCCCCCTGAGTTTTCCCTGTGGGAAAGGAAAACGGCTGGGACCGGAGCTGAGTGGGATTCCAGAATTCCGCAGGATTTTCCCTTTTAGGGGGTTTTTCCTTGTGGTCCCACATTTTAAAACACGAGGAGAATCCTCCTGAGTTTTGTTCCCAATTATTCCACGTTCGACAGGGAAAATTCGAGTTCATCAACGACGTCGCCTCGCTGCGGGATTTCCAGAGCGAGCCCGAAATGCAGAGGTTCAAGAACGAGAGCCTGGGCATGGCCGTGCTGCACCTGAGCCACCTCGCCCTCAGGAAGGGCCTTTCCCTGGAGGAGGTGGCCAGGAAGTACAGGTGGGGTTCCTGCTCCGCTTCCAAGGGGGCTTTTCCTTCTTTTTCACTGGGTTTTCCTTCTTTTTCACTGGGTTTTCCCTCATTTTTCACTGGGTTTTCCTCATTTTTCACTGGGTTTTCCCTCATTTTTCACTGGGTTTTCCTCATTTTTCACTGGGTTTTCCTCATTTTTCACCGGTTTTTCCTCATTTTTCACTGGTTTTTTTCCTTCTTTTTCACTGGTTTTTCCTCGTTTTTCACTGGTTTTTTTCCTTCTTTTTCACTGGTTTTTCCTCGTTTTTCACTGGGTTTTCCTCCTTTTTCACTGGCTTTTCCTCGTTTTTCACTGTTTTTTCCTCATTTTTCACTGCTTTTTCTTCATTTTTCACTGGTTTTTCCTCATTTTTCACTGGTTTTTCCTTCTTTTTCACTGGTTTTTCACTGGTTTTTCCTTTTTTTCCACTGGTTTTTCCTTCTTTTTCACTGGTTTTTCCTCGTTTTTCCTTCTTCTTCACTGGTTTTTCCTCGTTTTTCACCGGTTTTTCCTTCTTTTCCAGTGTTTTTTTTTTCCTCGTTTTTCTCTGGTTTGTCCTTCGTTCTCACTGGTTTTTCCTCATTTTCCCTTCGTTCTCACTGGGTTTTCCTCATTTTTCCTCGTTTTTCACTGGTTTTTCCTTCGTTTTCACTGCTTTTTCCTCGTTTTTCACTGCTTTTTCCTCCTTTTTCACTGCTTTTTCCTCATTTTCACTGCTTTTTCCTCCTTTTTCACTGGTTTCTCCTTTGTTTTCACTGGTTTTTCCTCCTTTTTCACTCGTTTTTCCTAAGTTTTCACTGCTTTTTCCTCCTTTTTCACTGCTTTTTCCTCCTTTTTCACTGTTTTTTCCTCCTTTTTCACAGCTTTTTCCTCCTTTTTCACTGTGTTTTTCCCCCCCTTTTGCGCCATCTTTCCCCGTCGCATCCCACGCTCTCCCTCCCCTCTTCCCTGACCGGTTCCCTTCATCCCGGCAGCTTCAAGGACTGCATCCCGCGCTCCTTCCGCCGCCAGATCCAGCAGCACAGCGCCCTGACGCGGTTCCGCATGAAGAACGTCTTCCGCCGCTTCCTGCGGCGCTTCCAGCGGCACACGGTGGCCGCGGGCGGCCTGACGGCGCGGGACGTCATGTACAAGTACCTGGCCACGCTGGAGCAGCTGGCTCCCCGCTTTGGGGCCGAGCTCTTCCCGGTGCTGGCGCTGGAGACGGCGGCCGAGGGCGAGAAGGGGCCACGCGCGGAGCCGGAGCGGCCGCGGGAGCGCCCGGTCACGCACCACGTGCTGGTCACCGGCACCGGCGGCATCCAGTGGAGGCCGGCGCCCGCCGAGGTGGCTGGGGATGGGGCGGGCTTGGGAGGAGACGTTGCTGCCCCAAATCTCCGGTTTGTGGTGGGTTTGGGATGCTCCATTCCTGCCCCAAATCCTCGGTTTGGGAGGAGACATTCTTGCCCCAAATCCTTGGTTTGGGATGAGCCATTCCTGCCCCAAATCCTCGCTTTGGGAGGAGACGTTCCTGCCCCAAATCCTTGGTTTGTGGTGGCTTTGGGATGCTCCATTCCTGCCCCAAATCCTTGGTTTGGGAGGAGACGTTGCTGCCCCAAATCCTCGCTTTGGGATGAGCCATTCCTGCCCCAAATTCTCGGTTTGTGGTGGGTTTGGGATGCTCCATTCCTGCCCCAAATCCTCGCTTTGGGATGAGCCGTTCCTGCCCCAAATCCTTGGTTTGGGATGAGCTATTCTTGTCCCAAATCCTCGGTTTGTGGTGGGTTTGGGATGAGCCATTCCTGCCCCAAATCCTCGCTTTGGGATGAGCCATTGCTGCCCCAAATCCTTGGTTTGGGATGAGACGTTGCTGCCCCAAATCCTTGGTTTGGGAGGAGACGTTGCTGCCCCAAATCCTCGGTTTGTGGTGGGTTTGGGATGCTCCATTGCTGCCCCAAATCCTCGGTTTGTGGTGGGTTTGGGATGCTCCATTGCTGCCCCAAATCCTCGCTTTGGGATGAGCCATTGCTGCCCCAAATCCTCGCTTTGGGATGAGCCATTCTTGCCCCAAATCCTCGCTTTGGGATGAGCCATTCTTGCCCCAAATCCTCAGTTTGGGAGGAGACACTGCTGCCCCAAATCCTCGCTTTGGGATGAGCCATTCCTGCCCCAAATCCTCACTTTGGGATGAGCCATTCCTGCCCCAAATCCTCAGTTTGTGGTGGGTTTGGGATGCTCCATTCCACCCCAAATCCTGTGTTTGTCCTTGGTTTGTGGTGGGTTTAGGATGCTCCATTCCTGCCCCAAATCCCATCTTTTTCCCTGGTTTGTGGTGGCTTTGGGATACTCCATTCCTGCCCCAAATCCTGTGTTTTTCCTTGGTTTGTGGTGGGTTTAGGATGCTCCATTCCTGCCCCAAATCTTCGGTTTGTGGTGGCTTTGGGATGCTCCATTCCTGCCCCAAATCCCATCTTTTTCCTTGGTTTGTGGTGGCTTTGGGATGCTCCATTCCTGCCCCAAATCCTCGGTTTGTGGTGGGTTTGGGATGCTCCCTCCCACCCCAAATCCCATCTTTTTCCTTGGTTTGTCCTTGGTTTGGGATGCTCCATCCCACCCCAAATCCCATCTTTTTCCTTGGTTTGTGCTCCTGGGTTTTGCCTGGCGTGCCCCCTCTGTTCCTGTCCCCGTTTTCCCGGTTTCCCACCCAAACCCCTTCCTTGGCGCCTCCAGCCTTTTCCTCCAGCCTGTCCCGATTCCCCCCCAGCAGCAGGAAAAGTCTGGAACTCTCCTCTCCCCCTTGCAGGGCACGGGAAGCCTCTCCCAGCGCGGGTACTTCGGGAGGAGGAGCAGGAGCCGGGAGCCGGAGGCGCAGCCGGCCGAGCCGCCCTGGTGCCGCTTCTGCGACTTCGGGGAAATCACCCACGTGGTGGTCAAGGACTGCAGGATCAGCATCCACCGGCAGGACAACCAGTGCCTGGTGGGTCTGGGGGCCCCGGTCCCTGCTGGCACCCGGGACTGCCCCGCCAGGAGGAGCGAGGGGTTTAATCTGGGGTTTTTGGGGGCTTTTTTAGGGTTTCCCGTGGGCTTTCTGCGGGTTTTGTTAGGGTTTCCCACGGGTTTCCCATGGGATTTTTAGGGCTTTTTTTTTTTAGGGTTTTCCATGGGTTTTTTAGAGTTTTTTTAAACCGTTTCCCACAGGTTTCCCATGGGATTTTTAGGGCTTTTTTTTTAGGGTTTTCCATGGGTTTTTTAGAGTTTTTTTAAACCTTTTTCCACGGGTTTCCTGCAGGTTTCCCATGGGATTTTTAGGGCTTTTTTTTTAGGGTTTCCCACAGGTTTTTTTAGGGTTTTCCATGGGTTTTTTAGAGTTTTTTAAACCGTTTCCCATGGGATTTTTAGGGCTTTATTTTTAGGGTTTTCCATGGGTTTTTTAGAGTTTTTTTTAAATCATTTCCCACGGGTTTCCTGCAGGTTTCCCATGGGATTTTTAGGGCTTTTTTTTTAGGGCTTCCCACAGGTTTTTTTAGGGTTTTCCATGGCTTTTTTAGAGTTTTTTAAACCGTTTCCCATGGGATTTTTAGGGCTTTTTTTTTAGGGTTTTCCATGGGTTTTTTAGAGTTTTTTTTAAACCATTTCCCACAGGTTTCCCATGGGATTTTTAGGGCTTTTTTTTTTAGGGTTTTCCATGGGTTTTTTAGAGTTTTTTTTAAACCATTTCCCACGGGTTTCCTGCAGGTTTCCCATGGGATTTTTTAGGGTTTCCCGTGGGTTTTTTAGTGTTTCCCATGGGTTTTTAGGGTTTCCTGTGGGATTTTAAGGGTTTCCCGTGGGATTTTCCGGGTTCCCGTGGGTTTTTCAGGGTTTCCCGTGGGTTTTTCAGGGTTTCCCGTGGGTTTTTTAGGGTTTCCCGTGGGATTTTTTAGGGTTTCCCATGGGATTTTCAGGGTTTCCCATGGGATTTTTCAGGGTTTCCCGTGGGATTTTCAGGGTTCCCGTGTATTCCCCGCTCACCCCGGTGCTCTGTCCCTGCCAGGAGGTGCTGCTGCCCTGCCCCAGCAGCGCCCTGGCCCTGGTCTCGCTGGTGGATGGGTATTTCCGCCTGACAGCCGACTCCAGCCATTACCTGTGCCACGACGTGGCCCCGCCGCGGCTGCTCCTGAGCATCCACAACGGCATCCACGGGCCCATGCAGTGAGCGCGGCTTCCCTGCGGCTCTCCCGCGTCCCAGGGCTCGTCCCGGGGCTGCTCCATGTCCTCACGGTGCTCCCTGGGTGTTCCATTTGCTTTGGGTTCTTCCCGATCCATTTCACGTGCTTTGGGTTCATCCCAATCCATTCCATGTCCTTTGGGTTCTTCCCGATCCATTCCATGTCCTTTGGGTTCTTCCCAATCCATTCCATGTCCTTTGGGTTCATCCCAGTCCATTCCATCTGCTTTGGGTTCTTCCTAGTCCATTCCATCTGCTTTGGGTTCTTCCCAATCCATTCCATGTCCTTTGGGTTCTTCCCGATCCATTCCATGTCCTTTGGGTTCTTCCCAATCCATTCCATGTGCTTTGGGTTCTTCCCAATCCATTCCCTGTGCTTTGGGTGCATCCCAATCCATTCCATCTGCTTTGGGTTCTTCCCAATCCATTCCATGTGCTTTGGGTTCTTCCCAATCCATTCCATCTGCTTTGGGTTCTTCCCGATCCATTCCATGTCCTTTGGGCTCATCCCAGTCCATTCCACGTCCTTTGGGTTCTTCCCGATCCATTCCATCTGCTTTGGGTTCATCCCAGTCCATTCCATGTGCTTTGTGTTCATCCCAATCCATTCCCTGTCCTTCAGGCCCATCCCAATCCATTCCCTGTCCTCGGGGCTCATCCCAATCCATTCCCTTTCCTTCAGGCCCATCCCAATCCATTCCCTGTCCTTCAGGCTCATCCCAATCCATTCCCTGTCCTTTAGGCCCATCCCAATCCATTCCCTGCCCTCGGGGCCCATCCCAATCCATTCCCTTTCCTCAGGGGCTCATCCCAATCCATTTCCTGCCCTTGGGGCTCATCCCAATCCATTCCCTTTCCTCAGGGGCTCATCCCAATCCATTTCCTGCCCTCGGGGCTCATCCCCATCCATTTCCCGCCCCTGGGGCTCATCCCCACCCGTCTCTCCCGTCCCTTTTCCAGGGAGGAGTTTGTTTTTGCCAAGCTGCGCCGGGAGGAGCCGGAGGAAGGGCTCTACATCCTCCGCTGGAGCGTCCTGGATTTCAACCGCATGATCCTGTCCGTGCTCAAGAGGGGCCACCAGCAGGTAGGGACGCGGTTCCCGGCGCGGGATTCCCGGGAATCGTGAGCTCTGGAGCGACCTGGGAGCCTGGTGGCTGCAGCTCCTGCCTCTGCCCGGCTTTTCCAGGCTCCTGGCGCGCCGGGAGCCTTCAAGTTCCGTCAGTTCCGGATCCAGAAGAAGGGAGACTCCTTCGTGCTGGAGGGCTGGGAGCGCGAGTTCCCCTCCCTGCGGGAGCTCCTGGACGTGCTCAAGGGCTGCACCCTCCGATCCGGCGAGGAGAACTTCACGGTCAGGAGGTGCTGCCCGCCCAAGCCAGGAGGTGGGGACAGGGATCACGCCAGGGATCGGGAGCGGGCGGATCCGGGAGCTCACGGGGCCCCGTTCCCTCCCGCCCCAGAGATCTCAGACCTGCTGATCACGCGCAAGGCCAAGGACAACGGGAAGCAGATCCTGAACCTCACCCAGCTCAGCTTCCACCAGATCCGCAAGAACGAGATCACCCAGGTGCTGCTTTCCAGGGAATTTCACTGCTCGGATTCCTGGGATTCACTGGGGGAGGTGGAGGGATCCACTCTGCCTTCCTGGGATCGCTGGAGTGGTGGAGGAATCCTCTCTGCATTCCTGGGATTCTCTGCCTCCCAGAGATTCCCTCCAGATCCCAGGATGCTCCCACGCCCCTGGGCAGCCGGCAGCATGGATTTGCCGTTTCATCCCTTCCCTTTCCAAGGGAAAGCGAGGGAAAAATCCCCGTGGAAGCGGCTTTCTCCCACACCGGGAGGCCGGGGGAATTCGGGGAGGGATCCAGGCGAGGATTCCCGCCTCCCCAGGGTCCAACAGCTCCTCAACAGCTCCTGCTTTTCCCTGTTTTCCCAGAGAGCCCACCTGGGCCAGGGCACCCGGACCAACATCTACGACGGGGTCCTGAGCGTCTGCGGGAGCTCCGGGAACGACGACGAGGCCGAGTATTTCTGCACGGAGCAGAACAACAACGGGCGGGAGATGCACGTGGTGCTCAAAGTGCTGGACCCCAGCCACAGGGACATCGCCCTGGTGAGCCCTGCCGGGGCTGGGAGCGCCGGGATCGGGGCAGGAAGCACGGATCCGGGGCGTGGGAGAGGGATCCAAGGGGTGGGAGAGGGATCCAAGGGGTGGGAGAGGGATCCAGGGGGTGGGAGAGGGATCCAGGGGGTGGGAGAGGGATCCAGGGCGTGGGAGAGGGATCCAGGGGGTGGGAGAGGGATCCAGGGGGTGGGAGAGGGATCCAAGGGGTGGGAGAGGGATCCAGGGCGTGGGAGAGGGATCCAGGGGGTGGGAGAGGGATCCAAGGGGTGGGAGAGGGATCCGGGGAGTGGGATGTGACCCCAAAAGGGCTGGAACGTGGCCCAGAGGGTTGGAATGTGGATCTGAGGGCTGGAATTCGGCTCCAAAAGGACTGGGATTTGGCTCCAGGGGCTGGAAAGTGGATCCAAGGGTTGGAATAAGGATCCAAGGGCTGGAGAGTGGATCCAGGCGCTGGAGTAAGGATCCGGGGGTTGGAACTTGGCTCTCAGGGCTGGAAAGTGGATCCATGAGGGCCGGAATTCCTCCTGGCTTTTGGTTCAGGAACTTGGCTCCTGAAGGGCTGGGATGGGGCTGGGATGGGGCTCCCAGGAGCTCCGGGCCCCTCAGGAGCCCCAGGGCCACGCTGCTGTCCCCACAGGCGTTCTTCGAGAGCGCCAGCCTGATGTCGCAGGTGTCCCACGTGCACCTGGCCTTTGTGCACGGCGTCTGCGTGCGCGGCTCCGAGAGTGAGTCCCGGCAGCCCCTCCCCGCCCCGCTCCCGGCCCTGCTGCCCTGGGATCATCCCGCATTTCCTGGGATCACCCCGCATTTCCTGGGATCACCCCGCATTTCCTGGGATCACCCCGGATTTCCTGGGATCACCCCGCATTTCCCCGCAGACATCATGGTGGAGGAGTTCGTGGAGCACGGGCCCCTGGACGTGCTGCTGCGCAAGGAGAAGGGCCGGATCTCCGTGGGGTGGAAAATCACCGTGGCCAAACAGCTGGGCAGTGCCCTGAGCTACCTGGTAACTGCAGATGGGATCACCCTAATCCTAATCCTAACCCTAACCCTAACCCTAACCCTAATCCAAACAGCTGGGCAGTGCCCTGAGCTACCTGGTAACTCCAGATGGGATCACCATAATCCTAATCGTAATGCTAATCCTTATCCTAAGGCTAACCCTAATCCTAACCCTGAGCTACCTGGTAACTCCAGATGGGATCACCCTAACCCTAACCCTAACCCTAACCCTAACCCTAACCCTAACCCTAACCTAACCCTAACCCTAACCCTAACCCTAACCCTAACCCTAACCCTGAGCTACCTGGTAACTCCAGATGGGATCACCATAATCCTAATCCTAATGCTAATCCTTATCCTAAACCTAACCCTAATCCTAAACCTAACCCTAACCCTAACCCTAATCCTAACCCTAACTGTAATCCTTATCCTAACCCTAACCCTAACCCTAACCCTAACCCTAACTCTAACCCTAACCCTAATCCTAACCCTAACCCTAACCCTAACCCTAAACCTAACCCTAACCCTAACCCTAACCCTAATCCTAACCCTTCCCTCCCTTTTCCCAGGGCATAATCCCATTTTTACAGTCATTCCGCCCTTCCTGCTGCCCGTCCTCGCTCCCTTCTCCCCTCTTCTGGGGATCGTTGATTCTTTTTTTTTTTTTAATTTATTTCCCAATGATTTTCTCCTTTTGCTCTGCTTTCCCCAGGAGGATAAGAACCTGGTGCATGGGAATGTGTGTGCCAAGAACATCCTGCTGGCCAGGAAGGGGCTGGAGGATGGATCCGTGCCCTTCGTGAAGCTCAGCGACCCCGGGGTCAGCTTCACCGTGCTCTCCCGGGAAGGTACAAGGGCAGGGATGGATTCCTGGGGGCAAAATCCAGATTGGTTTTACCCCCTTTTCCCTAACAATTCCATAGGTTGTGACCAGAGCTCTTTTCGCAGAGTATTCCCAACTTTTCCAACCCAAATTTTCCCAATATTTGGCATTTTAATATGGGAATTCCACCTGGTTCGGTCCCCAAGCTGCTGTCAGGGATGATCACACCCCATTACAGTGCCTGGGATCGTTTTACCACAGACCCTCCCCTTGTAAATCCTATATTTTATCTCTTTAAAATCCAAAATTTTATATTTTTAACATCCCACATTTTATGCCTTGAATATCCTGTATTTTTCTACGTAATATCCCGTATTTTACACCTTTAATCTCCCATTTTTAGCACTCCGTATTTTATATTTCAACCCTTCACCTTTCACGTTTTACATATATATAAATATATATGTAAATATATACATATAAAAAATATATATATTTACATATATACATATATACATATATACATTTATATTTATATATATACATACATATATAATTTTTATATACGTGTATATATATATAAATATATACATATATAACAGACCAACACCCCAGACATGCCATCACCCCCAGTAAATAATTAAAACACACATTTCATACTTTCCTGGTGGGATGTGCCCCTCAGAGCGCGTGGACAGGATTCCCTGGATCGCCCCGGAGTGCATCCGGGATGTGGGGAGCCTCAGCACGGCCTCGGACAAGTGGAGCTTTGGGACAACGCTCCTGGAAATCTGCTTCGATGCCGACGTCCCGCTGAAGGAGCGCACTCCCTCCGAGGTGATTCCCGCTGTTTTCCCTGGTTTGGGCTGGATTTGGGGGTCGGGTTTGGAGGTTTTCCCCGCGTTTTTCTCGCAGAAGGAGCGTTTCTACGAGAAGAGGCACCGGCTGCCGGAGCCTTCGTGCCGGGAATTGGCCTCGCTGATCTCCCGGTGCCTCAACTACACCCCGGTGGAGCGGCCGTCCTTCCGCACCGTGCTGAGGGAGCTGACCCGGCTGCAGCCGCACCGTGAGGGGCGGGAAAGGGGAAAAAATCCCGGGGGAATGGGGAAAAAACCCCGGGAGAAACGGGGATGAGGGGCCTGGGTCCGGGAAAGGGGCGTGAGGGAGCTCACCCGGCTGCAGCCTCTCCGTGAGGGGCGGGAGAGGCGGGAAACGAGAGAAAATCCCGGGATTCTGTGGGGAAAAGTGGCGTGAGGGAGCTGACCCGGCTGCAGCCGCTCCGTGAGGGGCGGGAAAAGGAAAATCCCGGGGAAAAAATCCTGGGGAAACGGGGATGAGGCTCCTGGATCCGGGAAAGGGGCGTGAGGGAACTCACCCGGCTGCAGCCGCTCCGTGAGGGGCGGGAAAGGCGGGAAATCCCGGGGGAAACGGGGGAAAATCCCGGGATTCTGTGGGGAAGAGTGGCGTGAGGGAGCTGACCCGGCTGCAGCCGCACCGTGAGGGGCGAGAAAGGGGGGAAATCCCGAGGAAAAATCCTGGGGAAACGGGGATGAGGCTCCTGGATCCGGGAAAGGGGCGTGAGGGAGCTCACCCAGCTGCAGCCGCACCGTGAGGGGCGGGAAAGGCGGGAAATGGGGAAAAATCCTGGGGAAACGGGGATGAGGGTCCTGGGTCCGGGAAAGGTGCGTGAGGGAGCTGACCTGGCTGCAGCCGCTCCGTGAGGGGCGGGAAAAGGAAAATCCCGGGGAAAAATCCTGGGGAAACGGGGATGAGGGTCCTGGGTCCGGGAAAGGGGCGTGAGGGACCTCACCCAGCTGCAGCCGCTCCGTGAGGGGCGGGAAAGGGGGGAAATCCCGGGATTCTGTGGGGAAAAGTGGCTTGAGGGAGCTGACCCGGCTGCAGCCGCACCGTGAGGGGCGGGAACAGGGAAAAATCCTGGGTTAATGGAGAAAAATCCCGGGAGGAATGGGGAAAAATCCCAGGGAGAACGGGGATGAAGGTCCTGCGTCGGGGAATGGGGGAAATCCCAGGATTCTGTGGGGAAAGGGGGCGGGGGAGACCTGACCCGGCTGCAGCCGCTCCGTGAGGGGCGGGAAAAGGAAAATCCCGGGATTCTGTGGGGAAAGGGAGGAAAAGGATAGAAAGGAAAACCCAAGGTCCCTCGCAGACCTCGTGGATGTCACGTCGGTGAATCCCGACTTCCCGGTGTCGGATCCCACCGTCTTCCAGAAGCGGTACCTGAAGAAAATCCGGGAGCTGGGCGAGGTCAGTGGCGTCCTGAGCTCTGCAATTCTGGGGAAGCTGGGCCGGCTCCTTTCCCTGTCTGGATC
>NW_027510088.1:0-46359 GCF_051311805.1 Agelaius phoeniceus | reverse complement strand
TCTGCAGATCTTCACAGCACAGACGCTTTCTTCTGCATGCTGTTCTTTCCCAGTTCAGGGCTCCTTCAAGGCTCTCCCTGAATGGCTACGCCGCCCCCTTTTATCCCAGTTCTCTTCAATGCTCACAGCTGCAGCCCATCAAGGACAACCAGGACCTGTGGGACAGATATTCAAATAGAATCCATTTCCTCTACTCTAGCCAGTAAGTACTACCCTACAAGTCCTCAGAACCCCAAAGGCCACCTTTCATCTGACACCCAGACCCTGGGGAAAGGACTTCTTTTTCCCATGGCAAATGGCCTCCCTTGGCAGCCACTCACCCTGGCAGAAAGTGGGAGCCTAGCTAGAATGATGCAATCGTTGCTGGATTTTTCCAAAAGAAAAGCTGGCAGCAACTAGGCCCTGGAAGTACTTAGAGCCTCAAACGCCACCTTGAACATATTCCTGAGACCCTGGGGAAAGGACTTCGTTTTTCCATGGAAAATGGCCTTCATTTGTGGCCACTCTGCCTGGCAGGCAGGGCAGTGCCAAGCCAGGAATCTACAAACTCTGCTGGATCCTTCCAGAACGAAAGCTGCCAGCAACTAGGACCCTGCAAGTCCTTACAGCCCAGATGCCACCAGTCATCTGACACCCAGAGCCTGGGCCAATGACTTCGTTTTCCCCATGGAAAATGGCCTCCATTTCTGGCCACTCGCCCTGACCAAGAGGGTGGTGCCAGCAAGAAATTTGCAAGCTTTGCTGGATTGCTCCAAATCGAAAGCTGCCACTTGTTGTTCTTCTATTTCTCTAGAGTCCCATAATGCTGTTCTCAGATTGCTAAAGTCCATACCTCCTCGGTGTGTTCTTATGGCTGCAGATCTTCACAGCACAGACGCTTTCTTCTGCATGCTGTTCTTTCCCAGTTCAGGGCTCCTTCAAGGCTCTCCCTGAATGGCTAAGCCGCCCCCTTTTATCCCAGTTCTCTTCAATGCTCACAGCTGCAGCCCATCAAGGACAACCAGGACCTGTGGGGCAAGCCTCTAGACAGATATTCAAATAGAATCCATTTCCTCTACTCTAGCCAGTAAGTACTACCCTACAAGTCCTCAGAACCCCAAAGGCCACCTTTCATCTGACACCCAGACCCTGGGGAAAGGACTTCTTTTTCCCATGGCAAATGGCCTCCCTTGGCAGCCACTCACCCTGGCAGAAAGTGGGAGCCTAGCTAGAATGATGCAATCGTTGCTGGATTTTTCCAAAAGAAAAGCTGGCAGCAACTAGGGCCCTGGAAGTACTTAGAGCCTCAAACGCCACCTTGAACATATTCCTGAGACCCTGGGGAAAGGACTTCGTTTTTCCATGGAAAATGGCCTTCATTTGTGGCCACTCTGCCTGGCAGGCAGGGCAGTGCCAAGCCAGGAATCTACAAACTGTGCTGGATCCTTCCAGAACGAAAGCTGCCAGCAACTAGGACCCTGCAAGTCCTTACAGCCCCAGATGCCACCAGTCATCTGACACCCAGAGCCTGGGCCAATGACTTCGTTTTCCCCATGGAAAATGGCCTCCATTTCTGGCCACTCGCCCTGACCAAGAGGGTGGTGCCCAGCAAGAAATTTGCAAGCTTTGCTGGATTGCTCCAAATCTAAAGCTACCACTTGTTGTTGTTCTATTTCTCTAGAGTCCCATCATGCTGTTCTCAGATTGCTAAAGTCCATACCTCCTCGGTGTGTTCTTATGGCTGCAGATCTTCACAGCACAGACGCTTTCTTCTGCATGCTGTTCTTTCCCAGTTCAGGGCTCCTTCAAGGCTCTCCCTGAATGGCTACGCCGCCCCCTTTTATCCCAGTTCTCTTCAATGCTCACAGCTGCAGCCCATCAAGGACAACCAGGACCTGTGGGACAGATATTCAAATAGAATCCATTTCCTCTACTCTAGCCAGTAAGTACTACCCTACAAGTCCTCAGAACCCCAAAGGCCACCTTTCATCTGACACCCAGACCCTGGGGAAAGGACTTCTTTTTCCCATGGCAAATGGCCTCCCTTGGCAGCCACTCACCCTGGCAGAAAGTGGGAGCCTAGCTAGAATGATGCAATCGTTGCTGGATTTTTCCAAAAGAAAAGCTGGCAGCAACTAGGGCCCTGGAAGTACTTAGAGCCTCAAACGCCACCTTGAACATATTACTGAGACCCTGGGGAAAGGACTTCGTTTTTCCATGGGAAATGGCCTTCATTTGTGGCCACTCTGCCTGGCAGGCAGGGCAGTGCCAAGCCAGGAATCTACAAACTGTGCTGGATCCTTCCAGAACGAAAGCTGCCAGCAACTAGGACCCTGCAAGTCCTTACAGCCCCAGATGCCACCAGTCATCTGACACCCAGAGCCTGGGCCAATGACTTCGTTTTCCCCATGGAAAATGGCCTCCATTTCTGGCCACTCGCCCTGACCAAGAGGGTGGTGCCCAGCAAGAAATTTGCAAGCTTTGCTGGATTGCTCCAAATCGAAAGCTACCACTTGTTGTTGTTCTATTTCTCTAGAGTCCCATCATGCTGTTCTCAGATTGCTAAAGTCCATACCTCCTCGGTGTGTTCTTATGGCTGCAGATCTTCACAGCACAGACGCTTTCTTCTGCATGCTGTTCTTTCCCAGTTCAGGGCTCCTTCAAGGCTCTCCCTGAATGGCTACGCCGCCCCCTTTTATCCCAGTTCTCTTCAATGCTCACAGCTGCAGCCCATCAAGGACAACCAGGACCTGTGGGACAGATATTCAAATAGAATCCATTTCCTCTACTCTAGCCAGTAAGTACTACCCTACAAGTCCTCAGAACCCCAAAGGCCACCTTTCATCTGACACCCAGACCCTGGGGAAAGGACTTCTTTTTCCCATGGCAAATGGCCTCCCTTGGCAGCCACTCACCCTGGCAGAAGTGGGAGCCTAGCTAGAATGATGCAATCGTTGCTGGATTTTTCAAAAGAAAAGCTGGCAGCAACTAGGGCCCTGGAAGTACTTAGAGCCTCAAACGCCACCTTGAACATATTCCTGAGACCCTGGGGAAAGGACTTCGTTTTTCCCATGGAAAATGGCCTTCATTTGTGGCCACTCTGCCTGGCAGGCAGGGCAGTGCCAAGCCAGGAATCTACAAACTGTGCTGGATCCTTCCAGAACGAAAGCTGCCAGCAACTAGGACCCTGCAAGTCCTTACAGCCCCAGATGCCACCAGTCATCTGACACCCAGAGCCTGGGCCAATGACTTCGTTTTCCCCATGGAAAATGGCCTCCATTTCTGGCCACTCGCCCTGACCAAGAGGGTGGTGCCCAGCAAGAAATTTGCAAGCTTTGCTGGATTGCTCCAAATCTAAAGCTGCCACTTGTTGTTGTTCTATTTCTCTAGAGTCCCATCATGCTGTTCTCAGATTGCTAAAGTCCATACCTCCTCGGTGTGTTCTTATGGCTGCAGATCTTCACAGCACAGACGCTTTCTTCTGCATGCTGTTCTTTCCCAGTTCAGGGCTCCTTCAAGGCTCTCCCTGAATGGCTACGCCGCCCCCTTTTATCCCAGTTCTCTTCAATGCTCACAGCTGCAGCCCATCAAGGACAACCAGGACCTGTGGGACAGATATTCAAATAGAATCCATTTCCTCTACTCTAGCCAGTAAGTACTACCCTACAAGTCCTCAGAACCCCAAAGGCCACCTTTCATCTGACACCCAGACCCTGGGGAAAGGACTTCTTTTTCCCATGGCAAATGGCCTCCCTTGGCAGCCACTCACCCTGGCAGAAAGTGGGAGCCTAGCTAGAATGATGCAATCGTTGCTGGATTTTTCCAAAAGAAAAGCTGGCAGCAACTAGGGCCCTGGAAGTACTTAGAGCCTCAAACGCCACCTTGAACATATTCCTGAGACCCTGGGGAAAGGACTTCGTTTTTCCCATGGAAAATGGCCTTCATTTGTGGCCACTCTGCCTGGCAGGCAGGGCAGTGCCAAGCCAGGAATCTACAAACTGTGCTGGATCCTTCCAGAACGAAAGCTGCCAGCAACTAGGACCCTGCAAGTCCTTACAGCCCCAGATGCCACCAGTCATCTGACACCCAGAGCCTGGGCCAATGACTTCGTTTTCCCCATGGAAAATTGCCTCCATTTCTGGCCACTCGCCCTGACCAAGAGGGTGGTGCCCAGCAAGAAATTTGCAAGCTTTGCTGGATTGCTCCAAATCTAAAGCTACCACTTGTTGTTGTTCTATTTCTCTAGAGTCCCATCATGCTGTTCTCAGATTGCTAAAGTCCATACCTCCTCGGTGTGTTCTTATGGCTGCAGATCTTCACAGCACAGACGCTTTCTTCTGCATGCTGTTCTTTCCCAGTTCAGGGCTCCTTCAAGGCTCTCCCTGAATGGCTACGCCGCCCCCTTTTATCCCAGTTCTCTTCAATGCTCACAGCTGCAGCCCATCAAGGACAACCAGGACCTGTGGGACAGATATTCAAATAGAATCCATTTCCTCTACTCTAGCAGTAAGTACTACCCTACAAGTCCTCAGAACCCCAAAGGCCACCTTTCATCTGACACCCAGACCCTGGGGAAAGGACTTCTTTTTCCCATGGCAAATGGCCTCCCTTGGCAGCCACTCACCCTGGCAGAAAGTGGGAGCCTAGCTAGAATGATGCAATCGTTGCTGGATTTTTCCAAAAGAAAAGCTGGCAGCAACTAGGGCCCTGGAAGTACTTAGAGCCTCAAACGCCACCTTGAACATATTCCTGAGACCCTGGGGAAAGGACTTCGTTTTTCCCATGGAAATGGCCTTCATTTGTGGCCACTCTGCCTGGCAGGCAGGGCAGTGCCAAGCCAGGAATCTACAAACTGTGCTGGATCCTTCCAGAACGAAAGCTGCCAGCAACTAGGACCCTGCAAGTCCTTACAGCCCCAGATGCCACCAGTCATCTGACACCCAGAGCCTGGGCCAATGACTTCGTTTTCCCCATGGAAAATGGCCTCCATTTCTGGCCACTCGCCCTGACCAAGAGGGTGGTGCCCAGCAAGAAATTTGCAAGCTTTGCTGGATTGCTCCAAATCTAAAGCTGCCACTTGTTGTTGTTCTATTTCTCTAGAGTCCCATCATGCTGTTCTCAGATTGCTAAAGTCCATACCTCCTCGGTGTGTTCTTATGGCTGCAGATCTTCACAGCACAGACGCTTTCTTCTGCATGCTGTTCTTTCCCAGTTCAGGGCTCCTTCAAGGCTCTCCCTGAATGGCTACGCCGCCCCCTTTTATCCCAGTTCTCTTCAATGCTCACAGCTGCAGCCCATCAAGGACAACCAGGACCTGTGGGACAGATATTCAAATAGAATCCATTTCCTCTACTCTAGCCAGTAAGTACTACCCTACAAGTCCTCAGAACCCCAAAGGCCACCTTTCATCTGACACCCAGACCCTGGGGAAAGGACTTCTTTTTCCCATGGCAAATGGCCTCCCTTGGCAGCCACTCACCCTGGCAGAAAGTGGGAGCCTAGCTAGAATGATGCAATCGTTGCTGGATTTTTCCAAAAGAAAAGCTGGCAGCAACTAGGGCCCTGGAAGTACTTAGAGCCTCAAACGCCACCTTGAACATATTCCTGAGACCCTGGGGAAAGGACTTCGTTTTTCCCATGGAAAATGGCCTTCATTTGTGGCCACTCTGCCTGGCAGGCAGGGCAGTGCCAAGCCAGGAATCTACAAACTGTGCTGGATCCTTCCAGAACGAAAGCTGCCAGCAACTAGGACCCTGCAAGTCCTTACAGCCCCAGATGCCACCAGTCATCTGACACCCAGAGCCTGGGCCAATGACTTCGTTTTCCCCATGGAAAATGGCCTCCATTTCTGGCCACTCGCCCTGACCAAGAGGGTGGTGCCCAGCAAGAAATTTGCAAGCTTTGCTGGATTGCTCCAAATCGAAAGCTACCACTTGTTGTTGTTCTATTTCTCTAGAGTCCCATCATGCTGTTCTCAGATTGCTAAAGTCCATACCTCCTCGGTGTGTTCTTATGGCTGCAGATCTTCACAGCACAGACGCTTTCTTCTGCATGCTGTTCTTTCCCAGTTCAGGGCTCCTTCAAGGCTCTCCCTGAATGGCTACGCCGCCCCCTTTTATCCCAGTTCTCTTCAATGCTCACAGCTGCAGCCATCAAGGACAACCAGGACCTGTGGGACAGATATTCAAATAGAATCCATTTCCTCTACTCTAGCCAGTAAGTACTACCCTACAAGTCCTCAGAACCCCAAAGGCCACCTTTCATCTGACACCCAGACCCTGGGGAAAGGACTTCTTTTTCCATGGCAAATGGCCTCCCTTGGCAGCCACTCACCCTGGCAGGAAGTGGGAGCCTAGCTAGAATGATGCAATCGTTGCTGGATTTTTCCAAAAGAAAGCTGGCAGCAACTAGGGCCCTGGAAGTACTTAGAGCCTCAAACGCCACCTTGAACATATTCCTGAGACCCTGGGGAAAGGACTTCGTTTTTCCCATGGGAAATGGCCTTCATTTGTGGCCACTCTGCCTGGCAGGCAGGGCAGTGCCAAGCCAGGAATCTACAAACTGTGCTGGATCCTTCCAGAACGAAAGCTGCCAGCAACTAGGACCCTGCAAGTCCTTACAGCCCCAGATGCCACCAGTCATCTGACACCCAGAGCCTGGGCCAATGACTTCGTTTTCCCCATGGAAAATGGCCTCCATTTCTGGCCACTCGCCCTGACCAAGAGGGTGGTGCCCAGCAAGAAATTTGCAAGCTTTGCTGGATTGCTCCAAATCGAAAGCTGCCACTTGTTGTTGTTCTATTTCTCTAGAGTCCCATCATGCTGTTCTCAGATTGCTAAAGTCCATACCTCCTCGGTGTGTTCTTATGGCTGCAGATCTTCACAGCACAGACGCTTTCTTCTGCATGCTGTTCTTTCCCAGTTCAGGGCTCCTTCAAGGCTCTCCCTGAATGGCTACGCCGCCCCCTTTTATCCCAGTTCTCTTCAATGCTCACAGCTGCAGCCCATCAAGGACAACCAGGACCTGTGGGACAGATATTCAAATAGAATCCATTTCCTCTACTCTAGCCAGTAAGTACTACCCTACAAGTCCTCAGAACCCCAAAGGCCACCTTTCATCTGACACCCAGACCCTGGGGAAAGGACTTCTTTTTCCCATGGCAAATGGCCTCCCTTGGCAGCCACTCACCCTGGCAGAAAGTGGGAGCCTAGCTAGAATGATGCAATCGTTGCTGGATTTTTCCAAAAGAAAAGCTGCCAGCAACTAGGGCCCTGGAAGTACTTAGAGCCTCAAACGCCACCTTGAACATATTCCTGAGACCCTGGGGAAAGGACTTCGTTTTTCCCATGGAAAATGGCCTTCATTTGTGGCCACTTGGCCTGGCAGGCAGGGCAGTGCCAAGCCAGGAATCTACAAACTCTGCTGGATCCTTCCAGAACGAAAGCTGCCAGCAACTAGGACCCTGCAAGTCCTTAGAGCCCCAGATGCCACCAGTCATCTGACACCCAGAGCCTGGGCCAATGACTTCGTTTTCCCCATGGAAAATGGCCTCCATTTCTGGCCACTCGCCCTGACCAAGAGGGTGGTGCCCAGCAAGAAATTTGCAAGCTTTGCTGGATTGCTCCAAATCGAAAGCTACCACTTGTTGTTCTTCTATTTCTCTAGAGTCCCATCATGCTGTTCT
Organism: Agelaius phoeniceus; assembly: GCF_051311805.1. Classification (NCBI taxonomy): domain Eukaryota; kingdom Metazoa; phylum Chordata; class Aves; order Passeriformes; family Icteridae; genus Agelaius; species Agelaius phoeniceus. Next base: position 38,696 of record NW_027510088.1, on the reverse strand, counting down.
CAGATTGCTAAAGTCCATACCTCCTCGGTGTGTTCTTATGGCTGCAGATCTTCACAGCACAGACGCTTTCTTCTGCATGCTGTTCTTTCCCAGTTCAGGGCTCCTTCAAGGCTCTCCTGAATGGCTACGCCGCCCCCTTTTATCCCAGTTCTCTTCAATGCTCACAGCTGCAGCCCATCAAGGACAACCAGGACCTGTGGGACAGATATTCAAATAGAATCCATTTCCTCTACTCTAGCCAGTAAGTACTACCCTACAAGTCCTCAGAACCCCAAAGGCCACCTTTCATCTGACACCCAGACCCTGGGGAAAGGACTTCTTTTTCCCATGGCAAATGGCCTCCCTTGGCAGCCACTCACCCTGGCAGAAAGTGGGAGCCTAGCTAGAATGATGCAATCGTTGCTGGATTTTTCCAAAAGAAAAGCTGGCAGCAACTAGGGCCCTGGAAGTACTTAGAGCCTCAAACGCCACCTTGAACATATTCCTGAGACCCTGGGGAAAGGACTTCGTTTTTCCCATGGAAAATGGCCTTCATTTGTGGCCACTCTGCCTGGCAGGCAGGGCAGTGCCAAGCCAGGAATCTACAAACTGTGCTGGATCCTTCCAGAACGAAAGCTGCCAGCAACTAGGACCCTGCAAGTCCTTACAGCCCCAGATGCCACCAGTCATCTGACACCCAGAGCCTGGGCCAATGACTTCGTTTTCCCCATGGAAAATGGCCTCCATTTCTGGCCACTCGCCCTGACCAAGAGGGTGGTGCCCAGCAAGAAATTTGCAAGCTTTGCTGGATTGCTCCAAATCTAAAGCTGCCACTTGTTGTTGTTCTATTTCTCTAGAGTCCCATCATGCTGTTCTCAGATTGCTAAAGTCCATACCTCCTCGGTGTGTTCTTATGGCTGCAGATCTTCACAGCACAGATGCTTTCTTCTGCATGCTGTTCTTTCCCAGTTCAGGGCTCCTTCAAGGCTCTCCCTGAATGGCTACGCCGCCCCCTTTTATCCCAGTTCTCTTCAATGCTCACAGCTGCAGCCCATCAAGGACAACCAGGACCTGTGGGACAGATATTCAAATAGAATCCATTTCCTCTACTCTAGCCAGTAAGTACTACCCTACAAGTCCTCAGAACCCAAAGGCCACCTTTCATCTGACACCCAGACCCTGGGGAAAGGACTTCTTTTTCCCATGGCAAATGGCCTCCCTTGGCAGCCACTCACCTGGCAGAAAGTGGGAGCCTAGCTAGAATGATGCAATCGTTGCTGGATTTTTCCAAAAGAAAAGCTGGCAGCAACTAGGGCCCTGGAAGTACTTAGAGCCTCCAACGCCACCTTGAACATATTCCTGAGACCCTGGGGAAAGGACTTCGTTTTTCCCATGGAAAATGGCCTTCATTTGTGGCCACTCTGCCTGGCAGGCAGGGCAGTGCCAAGCCAGGAATCTACAAACTGTGCTGGATCCTTCCAGAACGAAAGCTGCCAGCAACTAGGACCCTGCAAGTCCTTACAGCCCCAGATGCCACCAGTCATCTGACACCCAGAGCCTGGGCCAATGACTTCGTTTTCCCCATGGAAAATGGCCTCCATTTCTGGCCACTCGCCCTGACCAAGAGGGTGGTGCCCAGCAAGAAATTTGCAAGCTTTGCTGGATTGCTCCAAATCTAAAGCTACCACTTGTTGTTGTTCTATTTCTCTAGAGTCCCATCATGCTGTTCTCAGATTGCTAAAGTCCATACCTCCTCGGTGTGTTCTTATGGCTGCAGATCTTCACAGCACAGACGCTTTCTTCTGCATGCTGTTCTTTCCCAGTTCAGGGCTCCTTCAAGGCTCTCCCTGAATGGCTACGCCGCCCCCTTTTATCCCAGTTCTCTTCAATGCTCACAGCTGCAGCCCATCAAGGACAACCAGGACCTGTGGGACAGATATTCAAATAGAATCCATTTCCTCTACTCTAGCCAGTAAGTACTACCCTACAAGTCCTCAGAACCCCAAAGGCCACCTTTCATCTGACACCCAGACCCTGGGGAAAGGACTTCTTTTTCCCATGGCAAATGGCCTCCCTTGGCAGCCACTCACCCTGGCAGAAAGTGGGAGCCTAGCTAGAATGATGCAATCGTTGCTGGATTTTTCCAAAAGAAAAGCTGGCAGCAACTAGGGCCCTGGAAGTACTTAGAGCCTCAAACGCCACCTTGAACATATTACTGAGACCCTGGGGAAAGGACTTCGTTTTTCCCATGGGAAATGGCCTTCATTTGTGGCCACTCTGCCTGGCAGGCAGGGCAGTGCCAAGCCAGGAATCTACAAACTGTGCTGGATCCTTCCAGAACGAAAGCTGCCAGCAACTAGGACCCTGCAAGTCCTTACAGCCCCAGATGCCACCAGTCATCTGACACCCAGAGCCTGGGCCAATGACTTCGTTTTCCCCATGGAAAATGGCCTCCATTTCTGGCCACTCGCCCTGACCAAGAGGGTGGTGCCCAGCAAGAAATTTGCAAGCTTTGCTGGATTGCTCCAAATCGAAAGCTACCACTTGTTGTTGTTCTATTTCTCTAGAGTCCCATCATGCTGTTCTCAGATTGCTAAAGTCCATACCTCCTCGGTGTGTTCTTATGGCTGCAGATCTTCACAGCACAGACGCTTTCTTCTGCATGCTGTTCTTTCCCAGTTCAGGGCTCCTTCAAGGCTCTCCTGAATGGCTACGCCGCCCCCTTTTATCCCAGTTCTCTTCAATGCTCACAGCTGCAGCCCATCAAGGACAACCAGGACCTGTGGGACAGATATTCAAATAGAATCCATTTCCTCTACTCTAGCCAGTAAGTACTACCCTACAAGTCCTCAGAACCCCAAAGGCCACCTTTCATCTGACACCCAGACCCTGGGGAAAGGACTTCTTTTTCCCATGGCAAATGGCCTCCCTTGGCAGCCACTCACCCTGGCAGAAAGTGGGAGCCTAGCTAGAATGATGCAATCGTTGCTGGATTTTTCCAAAAGAAAAGCTGGCAGCAACTAGGGCCCTGGAAGTACTTAGAGCCTCAAACGCCACCTTGAACATATTCCTGAGACCCTGGGGAAAGGACTTCGTTTTTCCCATGGAAAATGGCCTTCATTTGTGGCCACTCTGCCTGGCAGGCAGGGCAGTGCCAAGCCAGGAATCTACAAACTGTGCTGGATCCTTCCAGAACGAAAGCTGCCAGCAACTAGGACCCTGCAAGTCCTTACAGCCCCAGATGCCACCAGTCATCTGACACCCAGAGCCTGGGCCAATGACTTCGTTTTCCCCATGGAAAATGGCCTCCATTTCTGGCCACTCGCCCTGACCAAGAGGGTGGTGCCCAGCAAGAAATTTGCAAGCTTTGCTGGATTGCTCCAAATCTAAAGCTGCCACTTGTTGTTGTTCTATTTCTCTAGAGTCCCATCATGCTGTTCTCAGATTGCTAAAGTCCATACCTCCTCGGTGTGTTCTTATGGCTGCAGATCTTCACAGCACAGACGCTTTCTTCTGCATGCTGTTCTTTCCCAGTTCAGGGCTCCTTCAAGGCTCTCCCTGAATGGCTACGCCGCCCCCTTTTATCCCAGTTCTCTTCAATGCTCACAGCTGCAGCCCATCAAGGACAACCAGGACCTGTGGGACAGATATTCAAATAGAATCCATTTCCTCTACTCTAGCCAGTAAGTACTACCCTACAAGTCCTCAGAACCCCAAAGGCCACCTTTCATCTGACACCCAGACCCTGGGGAAAGGACTTCTTTTTCCCATGGCAAATGGCCTCCCTTGGCAGCCACTCACCCTGGCAGAAAGTGGGAGCCTAGCTAGAATGATGCAATCGTTGCTGGATTTTTCCAAAAGAAAAGCTGGCAGCAACTAGGGCCCTGGAAGTACTTAGAGCCTCAAACGCCACCTTGAACATATTCCTGAGACCCTGGGGAAAGGACTTCGTTTTTCCCATGGAAAATGGCCTTCATTTGTGGCCACTCTGCCTGGCAGGCAGGGCAGTGCCAAGCCAGGAATCTACAAACTGTGCTGGATCCTTCCAGAACGAAAGCTGCCAGCAACTAGGACCCTGCAAGTCCTTACAGCCCCAGATGCCACCAGTCATCTGACACCCAGAGCCTGGGCCAATGACTTCGTTTTCCCATGGAAAATTGCCTCCATTTCTGGCCACTCGCCCTGACCAAGAGGGTGGTGCCCAGCAAGAAATTTGCAAGCTTTGCTGGATTGCTCCAAATCTAAAGCTACCACTTGTTGTTGTTCTATTTCTCTAGAGTCCCATCATGCTGTTCTCAGATTGCTAAAGTCCATACCTCCTCGGTGTGTTCTTATGGCTGCAGATCTTCACAGCACAGACGCTTTCTTCTGCATGCTGTTCTTTCCCAGTTCAGGGCTCCTTCAAGGCTCTCCCTGAATGGCTACGCCGCCCCCTTTTATCCCAGTTCTCTTCAATGCTCACAGCTGCAGCCCATCAAGGACAACCAGGACCTGTGGGACAGATATTCAAATAGAATCCATTTCCTCTACTCTAGCCAGTAAGTACTACCCTACAAGTCCTCAGAACCCCAAAGGCCACCTTTCATCTGACACCCAGACCCTGGGAAAGGACTTCTTTTTCCCATGGCAAATGGCCTCCCTTGGCAGCCACTCACCCTGGCAGAAAGTGGGAGCCTAGCTAGAATGATGCAATCGTTGCTGGATTTTTCCAAAAGAAAAGCTGGCAGCAACTAGGGCCCTGGAAGTACTTAGAGCCTCAAACGCCACCTTGAACATATTCCTGAGACCCTGGGGAAAGGACTTCGTTTTTCCCATGGGAAATGGCCTTCATTTGTGGCCACTCTGCCTGGCAGGCAGGGCAGTGCCAAGCCAGGAATCTACAAACTGTGCTGGATCCTTCCAGAACGAAAGCTGCCAGCAACTAGGACCCTGCAAGTCCTTACAGCCCCAGATGCCACCAGTCATCTGACACCCAGAGCCTGGGCCAATGACTTCGTTTTCCCCATGGAAAATGGCCTCCATTTCTGGCCACTCGCCCTGACCAAGAGGGTGGTGCCCAGCAAGAAATTTGCAAGCTTTGCTGGATTGCTCCAAATCTAAAGCTGCCACTTGTTGTTGTTCTATTTCTCTAGAGTCCCATCATGCTGTTCTCAGATTGCTAAAGTCCATACCTCCTCGGTGTGTTCTTATGGCTGCAGATCTTCACAGCACAGACGCTTTCTTCTGCATGCTGTTCTTTCCCAGTTCAGGGCTCCTTCAAGGCTCTCCCTGAATGGCTACGCCGCCCCCTTTTATCCCAGTTCTCTTCAATGCTCACAGCTGCAGCCCATCAAGGACAACCAGGACCTGTGGGACAGATATTCAAATAGAATCCATTTCCTCTACTCTAGCCAGTAAGTACTACCCTACAAGTCCTCAGAACCCCAAAGGCCACCTTTCATCTGACACCCAGACCCTGGGGAAAGGACTTCTTTTTCCCATGGCAAATGGCCTCCCTTGGCAGCCACTCACCCTGGCAGAAAGTGGGAGCCTAGCTAGAATGATGCAATCGTTGCTGGATTTTTCCAAAAGAAAAGCTGGCAGCAACTAGGGCCCTGGAAGTACTTAGAGCCTCAAACGCCACCTTGAACATATTCCTGAGACCCTGGGGAAAGGACTTCGTTTTTCCCATGGAAAATGGCCTTCATTTGTGGCCACTCTGCCTGGCAGGCAGGGCAGTGCCAAGCCAGGAATCTACAAACTGTGCTGGATCCTTCCAGAACGAAAGCTGCCAGCAACTAGGACCCTGCAAGTCCTTACAGCCCCAGATGCCACCAGTCATCTGACACCCAGAGCCTGGGCCAATGACTTCGTTTTCCCCATGGAAAATGGCCTCCATTTCTGGCCACTCGCCCTGACCAAGAGGGTGGTGCCCAGCAAGAAATTTGCAAGCTTTGCTGGATTGCTCCAAATCGAAAGCTACCACTTGTTGTTGTTCTATTTCTCTAGAGTCCCATCATGCTGTTCTCAGATTGCTAAAGTCCATACCTCCTCGGTGTGTTCTTATGGCTGCAGATCTTCACAGCACAGACGCTTTCTTCTGCATGCTGTTCTTTCCCAGTTCAGGGCTCCTTCAAGGCTCTCCCTGAATGGCTACGCCGCCCCCTTTTATCCCAGTTCTCTTCAATGCTCACAGCTGCAGCCCATCAAGGACAACCAGGACCTGTGGGACAGATATTCAAATAGAATCCATTTCCTCTACTCTAGCCAGTAAGTACTACCCTACAAGTCCTCAGAACCCCAAAGGCCACCTTTCATCTGACACCCAGACCCTGGGGAAAGGACTTCTTTTTCCCATGGCAAATGGCCTCCCTTGGCAGCCACTCACCCTGGCAGGAAGTGGGAGCCTAGCTAGAATGATGCAATCGTTGCTGGATTTTTCCAAAAGAAAAGCTGGCAGCAACTAGGGCCCTGGAAGTACTTAGAGCCTCAAACGCCACCTTGAACATATTCCTGAGACCCTGGGGAAAGGACTTCGTTTTTCCCATGGGAAATGGCCTTCATTTGTGGCCACTCTGCCTGGCAGGCAGGGCAGTGCCAAGCCAGGAATCTACAAACTGTGCTGGATCCTTCCAGAACGAAAGCTGCCAGCAACTAGGACCCTGCAAGTCCTTACAGCCCCAGATGCCACCAGTCATCTGACACCCAGAGCCTGGGCCAATGACTTCGTTTTCCCCATGGAAAATGGCCTCCATTTCTGGCCACTCGCCCTGACCAAGAGGGTGGTGCCCAGCAAGAAATTTGCAAGCTTTGCTGGATTGCTCCAAATCGAAAGCTGCCACTTGTTGTTGTTCTATTTCTCTAGAGTCCCATCATGCTGTTCTCAGATTGCTAAAGTCCATACCTCCTCGGTGTGTTCTTATGGCTGCAGATCTTCACAGCACAGACGCTTTCTTCTGCATGCTGTTCTTTCCCAGTTCAGGGCTCCTTCAAGGCTCTCCCTGAATGGCTACGCCGCCCCCTTTTATCCCAGTTCTCTTCAATGCTCACAGCTGCAGCCCATCAAGGACAACCAGGACCTGTGGGACAGATATTCAAATAGAATCCATTTCCTCTACTCTAGCCAGTAAGTACTACCCTACAAGTCCTCAGAACCCCAAAGGCCACCTTTCATCTGACACCCAGACCCTGGGGAAAGGACTTCTTTTTCCCATGGCAAATGGCCTCCCTTGGCAGCCACTCACCCTGGCAGAAAGTGGGAGCCTAGCTAGAATGATGCAATCGTTGCTGGATTTTTCCAAAAGAAAAGCTGCCAGCAACTAGGGCCCTGGAAGTACTTAGAGCCTCAAACGCCACCTTGAACATATTCCTGAGACCCTGGGGAAAGGACTTCGTTTTTCCCATGGAAAATGGCCTTCATTTGTGGCCACTTGGCCTGGCAGGCAGGGCAGTGCCAAGCCAGGAATCTACAAACTCTGCTGGATCCTTCCAGAACGAAAGCTGCCAGCAACTAGGACCCTGCAAGTCCTTAGAGCCCCAGATGCCACCAGTCATCTGACACCCAGAGCCTGGGCCAATGACTTCGTTTTCCCCATGGAAAATGGCCTCCATTTCTGGCCACTCGCCCTGACCAAGAGGGTGGTGCCCAGCAAGAAATTTGCAAGCTTTGCTGGATTGCTCCAAATCGAAAGCTACCACTTGTTGTTCTTCTATTTCTCTAGAGTCCCATCATGCTGTTCTCAGATTGCTAAAGTCCATACCTCCTCGGTGTGTTCTTATGGCTGCAGATCTTCACAGCACAGACGCTTTCTTCTGCATGCTGTTCTTTCCCAGTTCAGGGCTCCTTCAAGGCTCTCCCTGAATGGCTACGCCGCCCCCTTTTATCCCAGTTCTCTTCAATGCTCACAGCTGCAGCCCATCAAGGACAACCAGGACCTGTGGGACAGATATTCAAATAGAATCCATTTCCTCTACTCTAGCCAGTAAGTACTACCCTACAAGTCCTCAGAACCCCAAAGGCCACCTTTCATCTGACACCCAGACCCTGGGGAAAGGACTTCTTTTTCCCATGGCAAATGGCCTCCCTTGGCAGCCACTCACCCTGGCAGAAAGTGGGAGCCTAGCTAGAATGATGCAATCGTTGCTGGATTTTTCCAAAAGAAAAGCTGGCAGCAACTAGGGCCCTGGAAGTACTTAGAGCCTCAAACGCCACCTTGAACATATTCCTGAGACCCTGGGGAAAGGACTTCGTTTTTCCCATGGAAAATGGCCTTCATTTGTGGCCACTCTGCCTGGCAGGCAGGGCAGTGCCAAGCCAGGAATCTACAAACTGTGCTGGATCCTTCCAGAACGAAAGCTGCCAGCAACTAGGACCCTGCAAGTCCTTACAGCCCCAGATGCCACCAGTCATCTGACACCCAGAGCCTGGGCCAATGACTTCGTTTTCCCCATGGAAAATGGCCTCCATTTCTGGCCACTCGCCCTGACCAAGAGGGTGGTGCCCAGCAAGAAATTTGCAAGCTTTGCTGGATTGCTCCAAATCTAAAGCTGCCACTTGTTGTTGTTCTATTTCTCTAGAGTCCCATCATGCTGTTCTCAGATTGCTAAAGTCCATACCTCCTCGGTGTGTTCTTATGGCTGCAGATCTTCACAGCACAGATGCTTTCTTCTGCATGCTGTTCTTTCCCAGTTCAGGGCTCCTTCAAGGCTCTCCCTGAATGGCTACGCCGCCCCCTTTTATCCCAGTTCTCTTCAATGCTCACAGCTGCAGCCCATCAAGGACAACCAGGACCTGTGGGACAGATATTCAAATAGAATCCATTTCCTCTACTCTAGCCAGTAAGTACTACCCTACAAGTCCTCAGAACCCCAAAGGCCACCTTTCATCTGACACCCAGACCCTGGGGAAAGGACTTCTTTTTCCCATGGCAAATGGCCTCCCTTGGCAGCCACTCACCCTGGCAGAAAGTGGGAGCCTAGCTAGAATGATGCAATCGTTGCTGGATTTTTCCAAAAGAAAAGCTGGCAGCAACTAGGGCCCTGGAAGTACTTAGAGCCTCAAACGCCACCTTGAACATATTACTGAGACCCTGGGGAAAGGACTTCGTTTTTCCCATGGAAAATGGCCTTCATTTGTGGCCACTCTGCCTGGCAGGCAGGGCAGTGCCAAGCCAGGAATCTACAAACTGTGCTGGATCCTTCCAGAACGAAAGCTGCCAGCAACTAGGACCCTGCAAGTCCTTACAGCCCCAGATGCCACCAGTCATCTGACACCCAGAGCCTGGGCCAATGACTTCGTTTTCCCCATGGAAAATGGCCTCCATTTCTGGCCACTCGCCCTGACCAAGAGGGTGGTGCCCAGCAAGAAATTTGCAAGCTTTGCTGGATTGCTCCAAATCTAAAGCTACCACTTGTTGTTGTTCTATTTCTCTAGAGTCCCATCATGCTGTTCTCAGATTGCTAAAGTCCATACCTCCTCGGTGTGTTCTTATGGCTGCAGATCTTCACAGCACAGACGCTTTCTTCTGCATGCTGTTCTTTCCCAGTTCAGGGCTCCTTCAAGGCTCTCCCTGAATGGCTACGCCGCCCCCTTTTATCCCAGTTCTCTTCAATGCTCACAGCTGCAGCCCATCAAGGACAACCAGGACCTGTGGGACAGATATTCAAATAGAATCCATTTCCTCTACTCTAGCCAGTAAGTACTACCCTACAAGTCCTCAGAACCCCAAAGGCCACCTTTCATCTGACACCCAGACCCTGGGGAAAGGACTTCTTTTTCCCATGGCAAATGGCCTCCCTTGGCAGCCACTCACCCTGGCAGAAAGTGGGAGCCTAGCTAGAATGATGCAATCGTTGCTGGATTTTTCCAAAAGAAAAGCTGGCAGCAACTAGGGCCCTGGAAGTACTTAGAGCCTCAAACGCCACCTTGAACATATTCCTGAGACCCTGGGGAAAGGACTTCGTTTTTCCCATGGAAAATGGCCTTCATTTGTGGCCACTCTGCCTGGCAGGCAGGGCAGTGCCAAGCCAGGAATCTACAAACTGTGCTGGATCCTTCCAGAACGAAAGCTGCCAGCAACTAGGACCCTGCAAGTCCTTACAGCCCCAGATGCCACCAGTCATCTGACACCCAGAGCCTGGGCCAATGACTTCGTTTTCCCCATGGAAAATGGCCTCCATTTCTGGCCACTCGCCCTGACCAAGAGGGTGGTGCCCAGCAAGAAATTTGCAAGCTTTGCTGGATTGCTCCAAATCTAAAGCTACCACTTGTTGTTGTTCTATTTCTCTAGAGTCCCATCATGCTGTTCTCAGATTGCTAAAGTCCATACCTCCTCGGTGTGTTCTTATGGCTGCAGATCTTCACAGCACAGACGCTTTCTTCTGCATGCTGTTCTTTCCCAGTTCAGGGCTCCTTCAAGGCTCTCCCTGAATGGCTACGCCGCCCCCTTTTATCCCAGTTCTCTTCAATGCTCACAGCTGCAGCCCATCAAGGACAACCAGGACCTGTGGGACAGATATTCAAATAGAATCCATTTCCTCTACTCTAGCCAGTAAGTACTACCCTACAAGTCCTCAGAACCCCAAAGGCCACCTTTCATCTGACACCCAGACCCTGGGGAAAGGACTTCTTTTTCCCATGGCAAATGGCCTCCCTTGGCAGCCACTCACCCTGGCAGAAAGTGGGAGCCTAGCTAGAATGATGCAATCGTTGCTGGATTTTTCCAAAAGAAAAGCTGGCAGCAACTAGGGCCCTGGAAGTACTTAGAGCCTCAAACGCCACCTTGAACATATTCCTGAGACCCTGGGGAAAGGACTTCGTTTTTCCCATGGGAAATGGCCTTCATTTGTGGCCACTCTGCCTGGCAGGCAGGGCAGTGCCAAGCCAGGAATCTACAAACTGTGCTGGATCCTTCCAGAACGAAAGCTGCCAGCAACTAGGACCCTGCAAGTCCTTACAGCCCCAGATGCCACCAGTCATCTGACACCCAGAGCCTGGGCCAATGACTTCGTTTTCCCCATGGAAAATTGCCTCCATTTCTGGCCACTCGCCCTGACCAAGAGGGTGGTGCCCAGCAAGAAATTTGCAAGCTTTGCTGGATTGCTCCAAATCTAAAGCTGCCACTTGTTGTTGTTCTATTTCTCTAGAGTCCCATCATGCTGTTCTCAGATTGCTAAAGTCCATACCTCCTCGGTGTGTTCTTATGGCTGCAGATCTTCACAGCACAGACGCTTTCTTCTGCATGCTGTTCTTTCCCAGTTCAGGGCTCCTTCAAGGCTCTCCCTGAATGGCTACGCCGCCCCCTTTTATCCCAGTTCTCTTCAATGCTCACAGCTGCAGCCCATCAAGGACAACCAGGACCTGTGGGACAGATATTCAAATAGAATCCATTTCCTCTACTCTAGCCAGTAAGTACTACCCTACAAGTCCTCAGAACCCCAAAGGCCACCTTTCATCTGACACCCAGACCCTGGGGAAAGGACTTCTTTTTCCCATGGCAAATGGCCTCCCTTGGCAGCCACTCACCCTGGCAGAAAGTGGGAGCCTAGCTAGAATGATGCAATCGTTGCTGGATTTTTCCAAAAGAAAAGCTGCCAGCAACTAGGGCCCTGGAAGTACTTAGAGCCTCAAACGCCACCTTGAACATATTCCTGAGACCCTGGGGAAAGGACTTCGTTTTTCCCATGGGAAATGGCCTTCATTTGTGGCCACTCTGCCTGGCAGGCAGGGCAGTGCCAAGCCAGGAATCTACAAACTGTGCTGGATCCTTCCAGAACGAAAGCTGCCAGCAACTAGGACCCTGCAAGTCCTTACAGCCCCAGATGCCACCAGTCATCTGACACCCAGAGCCTGGGCCAATGACTTCGTTTTCCCCATGGAAAATGGCCTCCATTTCTGGCCACTCGCCCTGACCAAGAGGGTGGTGCCCAGCAAGAAATTTGCAAGCTTTGCTGGATTGCTCCAAATCTAAAGCTGCCACTTGTTGTTGTTCTATTTCTCTAGAGTCCCATCATGCTGTTCTCAGATTGCTAAAGTCCATACCTCCTCGGTGTGTTCTTATGGCTGCAGATCTTCACAGCACAGACGCTTTCTTCTGCATGCTGTTCTTTCCCAGTTCAGGGCTCCTTCAAGGCTCTCCCTGAATGGCTACGCCGCCCCCTTTTATCCCAGTTCTCTTCAATGCTCACAGCTGCAGCCCATCAAGGACAACCAGGACCTGTGGGACAGATATTCAAATAGAATCCATTTCCTCTACTCTAGCCAGTAAGTACTACCCTACAAGTCCTCAGAACCCCAAAGGCCACCTTTCATCTGACACCCAGACCCTGGGGAAAGGACTTCTTTTTCCCATGGCAAATGGCCTCCCTTGGCAGCCACTCACCCTGGCAGAAAGTGGGAGCCTAGCTAGAATGATGCAATCGTTGCTGGATTTTTCCAAAAGAAAAGCTGGCAGCAACTAGGGCCCTGGAAGTACTTAGAGCCTCAAACGCCACCTTGAACATATTCCTGAGACCCTGGGGAAAGGACTTCGTTTTTCCCATGGAAAATGGCCTTCATTTGTGGCCACTCTGCCTGGCAGGCAGGGCAGTGCCAAGCCAGGAATCTACAAACTGTGCTGGATCCTTCCAGAACGAAAGCTGCCAGCAACTAGGACCCTGCAAGTCCTTACAGCCCCAGATGCCACCAGTCATCTGACACCCAGAGCCTGGGCCAATGACTTCGTTTTCCCCATGGAAAATGGCCTCCATTTCTGGCCACTCGCCCTGACCAAGAGGGTGGTGCCCAGCAAGAAATTTGCAAGCTTTGCTGGATTGCTCCAAATCGAAAGCTACCACTTGTTGTTGTTCTATTTCTCTAGAGTCCCATCATGCTGTTCTCAGATTGCTAAAGTCCATACCTCCTCGGTGTGTTCTTATGGCTGCAGATCTTCACAGCACAGACGCTTTCTTCTGCATGCTGTTCTTTCCCAGTTCAGGGCTCCTTCAAGGCTCTCCCTGAATGGCTACGCCGCCCCCTTTTATCCCAGTTCTCTTCAATGCTCACAGCTGCAGCCCATCAAGGACAACCAGGACCTGTGGGACAGATATTCAAATAGAATCCATTTCCTCTACTCTAGCCAGTAAGTACTACCCTACAAGTCCTCAGAACCCCAAAGGCCACCTTTCATCTGACACCCAGACCCTGGGGAAAGGACTTCTTTTTCCCATGGCAAATGGCCTCCCTTGGCAGCCACTCACCCTGGCAGGAAGTGGGAGCCTAGCTAGAATGATGCAATCGTTGCTGGATTTTTCCAAAAGAAAAGCTGGCAGCAACTAGGGCCCTGGAAGTACTTAGAGCCTCAAACGCCACCTTGAACATATTCCTGAGACCCTGGGGAAAGGACTTCGTTTTTCCCATGGGAAATGGCCTTCATTTGTGGCCACTCTGCCTGGCAGGCAGGGCAGTGCCAAGCCAGGAATCTACAAACTGTGCTGGATCCTTCCAGAACGAAAGCTGCCAGCAACTAGGACCCTGCAAGTCCTTACAGCCCCAGATGCCACCAGTCATCTGACACCCAGAGCCTGGGCCAATGACTTCGTTTTCCCCATGGAAAATGGCCTCCATTTCTGGCCACTCGCCCTGACCAAGAGGGTGGTGCCCAGCAAGAAATTTGCAAGCTTTGCTGGATTGCTCCAAATCGAAAGCTGCCACTTGTTGTTGTTCTATTTCTCTAGAGTCCCATCATGCTGTTCTCAGATTGCTAAAGTCCATACCTCCTCGGTGTGTTCTTATGGCTGCAGATCTTCACAGCACAGACGCTTTCTTCTGCATGCTGTTCTTTCCCAGTTCAGGGCTCCTTCAAGGCTCTCCCTGAATGGCTACGCCGCCCCCTTTTATCCCAGTTCTCTTCAATGCTCACAGCTGCAGCCCATCAAGGACAACCAGGACCTGTGGGACAGATATTCAAATAGAATCCATTTCCTCTACTCTAGCCAGTAAGTACTACCCTACAAGTCCTCAGAACCCCAAAGGCCACCTTTCATCTGACACCCAGACCCTGGGGAAAGGACTTCTTTTTCCCATGGCAAATGGCCTCCCTTGGCAGCCACTCACCCTGGCAGAAAGTGGGAGCCTAGCTAGAATGATGCAATCGTTGCTGGATTTTTCCAAAAGAAAAGCTGCCAGCAACTAGGGCCCTGGAAGTACTTAGAGCCTCAAACGCCACCTTGAACATATTCCTGAGACCCTGGGGAAAGGACTTCGTTTTTCCCATGGAAAATGGCCTTCATTTGTGGCCACTTGGCCTGGCAGGCAGGGCAGTGCCAAGCCAGGAATCTACAAACTCTGCTGGATCCTTCCAGAACGAAAGCTGCCAGCAACTAGGACCCTGCAAGTCCTTAGAGCCCCAGATGCCACCAGTCATCTGACACCCAGAGCCTGGGCCAATGACTTCGTTTTCCCCATGGAAAATGGCCTCCATTTCTGGCCACTCGCCCTGACCAAGAGGGTGGTGCCCAGCAAGAAATTTGCAAGCTTTGCTGGATTGCTCCAAATCGAAAGCTACCACTTGTTGTTCTTCTATTTCTCTAGAGTCCCATCATGCTGTTCTCAGATTGCTAAAGTCCATACCTCCTCGGTGTGTTCTTATGGCTGCAGATCTTCACAGCACAGACGCTTTCTTCTGCATGCTGTTCTTTCCCAGTTCAGGGCTCCTTCAAGGCTCTCCCTGAATGGCTACGCCGCCCCCTTTTATCCCAGTTCTCTTCAATGCTCACAGCTGCAGCCCATCAAGGACAACCAGGACCTGTGGGACAGATATTCAAATAGAATCCATTTCCTCTACTCTAGCCAGTAAGTACTACCCTACAAGTCCTCAGAACCCCAAAGGCCACCTTTCATCTGACACCCAGACCCTGGGGAAAGGACTTCTTTTTCCCATGGCAAATGGCCTCCCTTGGCAGCCACTCACCCTGGCAGAAAGTGGGAGCCTAGCTAGAATGATGCAATCGTTGCTGGATTTTTCCAAAAGAAAAGCTGGCAGCAACTAGGGCCCTGGAAGTACTTAGAGCCTCAAACGCCACCTTGAACATATTCCTGAGACCCTGGGGAAAGGACTTCGTTTTTCCCATGGAAAATGGCCTTCATTTGTGGCCACTCTGCCTGGCAGGCAGGGCAGTGCCAAGCCAGGAATCTACAAACTGTGCTGGATCCTTCCAGAACGAAAGCTGCCAGCAACTAGGACCCTGCAAGTCCTTACAGCCCCAGATGCCACCAGTCATCTGACACCCAGAGCCTGGGCCAATGACTTCGTTTTCCCCATGGAAAATGGCCTCCATTTCTGGCCACTCGCCCTGACCAAGAGGGTGGTGCCCAGCAAGAAATTTGCAAGCTTTGCTGGATTGCTCCAAATCTAAAGCTGCCACTTGTTGTTGTTCTATTTCTCTAGAGTCCCATCATGCTGTTCTCAGATTGCTAAAGTCCATACCTCCTCGGTGTGTTCTTATGGCTGCAGATCTTCACAGCACAGATGCTTTCTTCTGCATGCTGTTCTTTCCCAGTTCAGGGCTCCTTCAAGGCTCTCCCTGAATGGCTACGCCGCCCCCTTTTATCCCAGTTCTCTTCAATGCTCACAGCTGCAGCCCATCAAGGACAACCAGGACCTGTGGGACAGATATTCAAATAGAATCCATTTCCTCTACTCTAGCCAGTAAGTACTACCCTACAAGTCCTCAGAACCCCAAAGGCCACCTTTCATCTGACACCCAGACCCTGGGGAAAGGACTTCTTTTTCCCATGGCAAATGGCCTCCCTTGGCAGCCACTCACCCTGGCAGAAAGTGGGAGCCTAGCTAGAATGATGCAATCGTTGCTGGATTTTTCCAAAAGAAAAGCTGGCAGCAACTAGGGCCCTGGAAGTACTTAGAGCCTCAAACGCCACCTTGAACATATTACTGAGACCCTGGGGAAAGGACTTCGTTTTTCCCATGGAAAATGGCCTTCATTTGTGGCCACTCTGCCTGGCAGGCAGGGCAGTGCCAAGCCAGGAATCTACAAACTGTGCTGGATCCTTCCAGAACGAAAGCTGCCAGCAACTAGGACCCTGCAAGTCCTTACAGCCCCAGATGCCACCAGTCATCTGACACCCAGAGCCTGGGCCAATGACTTCGTTTTCCCCATGGAAAATGGCCTCCATTTCTGGCCACTCGCCCTGACCAAGAGGGTGGTGCCCAGCAAGAAATTTGCAAGCTTTGCTGGATTGCTCCAAATCTAAAGCTACCACTTGTTGTTGTTCTATTTCTCTAGAGTCCCATCATGCTGTTCTCAGATTGCTAAAGTCCATACCTCCTCGGTGTGTTCTTATGGCTGCAGATCTTCACAGCACAGACGCTTTCTTCTGCATGCTGTTCTTTCCCAGTTCAGGGCTCCTTCAAGGCTCTCCCTGAATGGCTACGCCGCCCCCTTTTATCCCAGTTCTCTTCAATGCTCACAGCTGCAGCCCATCAAGGACAACCAGGACCTGTGGGACAGATATTCAAATAGAATCCATTTCCTCTACTCTAGCCAGTAAGTACTACCCTACAAGTCCTCAGAACCCCAAAGGCCACCTTTCATCTGACACCCAGACCCTGGGGAAAGGACTTCTTTTTCCCATGGCAAATGGCCTCCCTTGGCAGCCACTCACCCTGGCAGAAAGTGGGAGCCTAGCTAGAATGATGCAATCGTTGCTGGATTTTTCCAAAAGAAAAGCTGGCAGCAACTAGGGCCCTGGAAGTACTTAGAGCCTCAAACGCCACCTTGAACATATTCCTGAGACCCTGGGGAAAGGACTTCGTTTTTCCCATGGAAAATGGCCTTCATTTGTGGCCACTTGGCCTGGCAGGCAGGGCAGTGCCAAGCCAGGAATCTACAAACTGTGCTGGATCCTTCCAGAACGAAAGCTGCCAGCAACTAGGACCCTGCAAGTCCTTACAGCCCCAGATGCCACCAGTCATCTGACACCCAGAGCCTGGGCCAATGACTTCATTTTCCCCATGGAAAATGGCCTCCATTTCTGGCCACTCGCCCTGACCAAGAGGGTGGTGCCCAGCAAGAAATTTGCAAGCTTTGCTGGATTGCTCCAAATCGAAAGCTGCCACTTGTTGTTGTTCTATTTCTCTAGAGTCCCATCATGCTGTTCTCAGATTGCTAAAGTCCATACCTCCTCGGTGTGTTCTTATGGCTGCAGATCTTCACAGCACAGACGCTTTCTTCTGCATGCTGTTCTTTCCCAGTTCAGGGCTCCTTCAAGGCTCTCCCTGAATGGCTAAGCCGCCCCCTTTTATCCCAGTTCTCTTCAATGCTCACAGCTGCAGCCCATCAAGGACAACCAGGACCTGTGGGACAGATATTCAAATAGAATCCATTTCCTCTACTCTAGCCAGTAAGTACTACCCTACAAGTCCTCAGAACCCCAAAGGCCACCTTTCATCTGACACCCAGACCCTGGGGAAAGGACTTCTTTTTCCCATGGCAAATGGCCTCCCTTGGCAGCCACTCACCCTGGCAGAAAGTGGGAGCCTAGCTAGAATGATGCAATCGTTGCTGGATTTTTCCAAAAGAAAAGCTGGCAGCAACTAGGGCCCTGGAAGTACTTAGAGCCTCAAACGCCACCTTGAACATATTCCTGAGACCCTGGGGAAAGGACTTCGTTTTTCCCATGGAAAATGGCCTTCATTTGTGGCCACTCTGCCTGGCAGGCAGGGCAGTGCCAAGCCAGGAATCTACAAACTGTGCTGGATCCTTCCAGAACGAAAGCTGCCAGCAACTAGGACCCTGCAAGTCCTTACAGCCCCAGATGCCACCAGTCATCTGACACCCAGAGCCTGGGCCAATGACTTCGTTTTCCCCATGGAAAATGGCCTCCATTTCTGGCCACTCGCCCTGACCAAGAGGGTGGTGCCCAGCAAGAAATTTGCAAGCTTTGCTGGATTGCTCCAAATCTAAAGCTACCACTTGTTGTTGTTCTATTTCTCTAGAGTCCCATCATGCTGTTCTCAGATTGCTAAAGTCCATACCTCCTCGGTGTGTTCTTATGGCTGCAGATCTTCACAGCACAGACGCTTTCTTCTGCATGCTGTTCTTTCCCAGTTCAGGGCTCCTTCAAGGCTCTCCCTGAATGGCTACGCCGCCCCCTTTTATCCCAGTTCTCTTCAATGCTCACAGCTGCAGCCCATCAAGGACAACCAGGACCTGTGGGACAGATATTCAAATAGAATCCATTTCCTCTACTCTAGCCAGTAAGTACTACCCTACAAGTCCTCAGAACCCCAAAGGCCACCTTTCATCTGACACCCAGACCCTGGGGAAAGGACTTCTTTTTCCCATGGCAAATGGCCTCCCTTGGCAGCCACTCACCCTGGCAGAAAGTGGGAGCCTAGCTAGAATGATGCAATCGTTGCTGGATTTTTCCAAAAGAAAAGCTGGCAGCAACTAGGGCCCTGGAAGTACTTAGAGCCTCAAACGCCACCTTGAACATATTACTGAGACCCTGGGGAAAGGACTTCGTTTTTCCCATGGAAAATGGCCTTCATTTGTGGCCACTCTGCCTGGCAGGCAGGGCAGTGCCAAGCCAGGAATCTACAAACTGTGCTGGATCCTTCCAGAACGAAAGCTGCCAGCAACTAGGACCCTGCAAGTCCTTAGAGCCCCAGATGCCACCAGTCATCTGACACCCAGAGCCTGGGCCAATGACTTCGTTTTCCCCATGGAAAATGGCCTCCATTTCTGGCCACTCGCCCTGACCAAGAGGGTGGTGCCCAGCAAGAAATTTGCAAGCTTTGCTGGATTGCTCCAAATCGAAAGCTGCCACTTGTTGTTCTTCTATTTCTCTAGAGTCCCATCATGCTGTTCTCAGATTGCTAAAGTCCATACCTCCTCGGTGTGTTCTTATGGCTGCAGATCTTCACAGCACAGACGCTTTCTTCTGCATGCTGTTCTTTCCCAGTTCAGGGCTCCTTCAAGGCTCTCCCTGAATGGCTAAGCCGCCCCCTTTTATCCCAGTTCTCTTCAATGCTCACAGCTGCAGCCCATCAAGGACAACCAGGACCTGTGGGGCAAAGCCTCTAGACAGATATTCAAATAGAATCCATTTCCTCTACTCTAGCCAGTAAGTACTACCCTACAAGTCCTCAGAACCCCAAAGGCCACCTTTCATCTGACACCCAGACCCTGGGGAAAGGACTTCTTTTTCCCATGGCAAATGGCCTCCCTTGGCAGCCACTCACCCTGGCAGAAAGTGGGAGCCTAGCTAGAATGATGCAATCGTTGCTGGATTTTTCCAAAAGAAAAGCTGGCAGCAACTAGGGCCCTGGAAGTACTTAGAGCCTCAAACGCCACCTTGAACATATTCCTGAGACCCTGGGGAAAGGACTTCGTTTTTCCCATGGAAAATGGCCTTCATTTGTGGCCACTCTGCCTGGCAGGCAGGGCAGTGCCAAGCCAGGAATCTACAAACTGTGCTGGATCCTTCCAGAACGAAAGCTGCCAGCAACTAGGACCCTGCAAGTCCTTACAGCCCCAGATGCCACCAGTCATCTGACACCCAGAGCCTGGGCCAATGACTTCGTTTTCCCCATGGAAAATGGCCTCCATTTCTGGCCACTCGCCCTGACCAAGAGGGTGGTGCCCAGCAAGAAATTTGCAAGCTTTGCTGGATTGCTCCAAATCTAAAGCTGCCACTTGTTGTTGTTCTATTTCTCTAGAGTCCCATCATGCTGTTCTCAGATTGCTAAAGTCCATACCTCCTCGGTGTGTTCTTATGGCTGCAGATCTTCACAGCACAGACGCTTTCTTCTGCATGCTGTTCTTTCCCAGTTCAGGGCTCCTTCAAGGCTCTCCCTGAATGGCTACGCCGCCCCCTTTTATCCCAGTTCTCTTCAATGCTCACAGCTGCAGCCCATCAAGGACAACCAGGACCTGTGGGACAGATATTCAAATAGAATCCATTTCCTCTACTCTAGCCAGTAAGTACTACCCTACAAGTCCTCAGAACCCCAAAGGCCACCTTTCATCTGACACCCAGACCCTGGGGAAAGGACTTCTTTTTCCCATGGCAAATGGCCTCCCTTGGCAGCCACTCACCCTGGCAGAAAGTGGGAGCCTAGCTAGAATGATGCAATCGTTGCTGGATTTTTCCAAAAGAAAAGCTGGCAGCAACTAGGGCCCTGGAAGTACTTAGAGCCTCAAACGCCACCTTGAACATATTCCTGAGACCCTGGGGAAAGGACTTCGTTTTTCCCATGGAAAATGGCCTTCATTTGTGGCCACTCTGCCTGGCAGGCAGGGCAGTGCCAAGCCAGGAATCTACAAACTGTGCTGGATCCTTCCAGAACGAAAGCTGCCAGCAACTAGGACCCTGCAAGTCCTTACAGCCCCAGATGCCACCAGTCATCTGACACCCAGAGCCTGGGCCAATGACTTCGTTTTCCCCATGGAAAATGGCCTCCATTTCTGGCCACTCGCCCTGACCAAGAGGGTGGTGCCCAGCAAGAAATTTGCAAGCTTTGCTGGATTGCTCCAAATCGAAAGCTACCACTTGTTGTTGTTCTATTTCTCTAGAGTCCCATCATGCTGTTCTCAGATTGCTAAAGTCCATACCTCCTCGGTGTGTTCTTATGGCTGCAGATCTTCACAGCACAGACGCTTTCTTCTGCATGCTGTTCTTTCCCAGTTCAGGGCTCCTTCAAGGCTCTCCCTGAATGGCTACGCCGCCCCCTTTTATCCCAGTTCTCTTCAATGCTCACAGCTGCAGCCCATCAAGGACAACCAGGACCTGTGGGACAGATATTCAAATAGAATCCATTTCCTCTACTCTAGCCAGTAAGTACTACCCTACAAGTCCTCAGAACCCCAAAGGCCACCTTTCATCTGACACCCAGACCCTGGGGAAAGGACTTCTTTTTCCCATGGCAAATGGCCTCCCTTGGCAGCCACTCACCCTGGCAGAAAGTGGGAGCCTAGCTAGAATGATGCAATCGTTGCTGGATTTTTCCAAAAGAAAAGCTGGCAGCAACTAGGGCCCTGGAAGTACTTAGAGCCTCAAACGCCACCTTGAACATATTACTGAGACCCTGGGGAAAGGACTTCGTTTTTCCCATGGAAAATGGCCTTCATTTGTGGCCACTCTGCCTGGCAGGCAGGGCAGTGCCAAGCCAGGAATCTACAAACTCTGCTGGATCCTTCCAGAACGAAAGCTGCCAGCAACTAGGACCCTGCAAGTCCTTAGAGCCCCAGATGCCACCAGTCATCTGACACCCAGAGCCTGGGCCAATGACTTCGTTTTCCCCATGGAAAATGGCCTCCATTTCTGGCCACTCGCCCTGACCAAGAGGGTGGTGCCCAGCAAGAAATTTGCAAGCTTTGCTGGATTGCTCCAAATCGAAAGCTGCCACTTGTTGTTCTTCTATTTCTCTAGAGTCCCATAATGCTGTTCTCAGATTGCTAAAGTCCATACCTCCTCGGTGTGTTCTTATGGCTGCAGATCTTCACAGCACAGACGCTTTCTTCTGCATGCTGTTCTTTCCCAGTTCAGGGCTCCTTCAAGGCTCTCCCTGAATGGCTACGCCGCCCCCTTTTATCCCAGTTCTCTTCAATGCTCACAGCTGCAGCCCATCAAGGACAACCAGGACCTGTGGGGCAAAGCCTCTAGACAGATATTCAAATAGAATCCATTTCCTCTACTCTAGCCAGTAAGTACTACCCTACAAGTCCTCAGAACCCCAAAGGCCACCTTTCATCTGACACCCAGACCCTGGGGAAAGGACTTCTTTTTCCCATGGCAAATGGCCTCCCTTGGCAGCCACTCACCCTGGCAGAAAGTGGGAGCCTAGCTAGAATGATGCAATCGTTGCTGGATTTTTCCAAAAGAAAAGCTGGCAGCAACTAGGGCCCTGGAAGTACTTAGAGCCTCAAACGCCACCTTGAACATATTCCTGAGACCCTGGGGAAAGGACTTCGTTTTTCCCATGGAAAATGGCCTTCATTTGTGGCCACTCTGCCTGGCAGGCAGGGCAGTGCCAAGCCAGGAATCTACAAACTCTGCTGGATCCTTCCAGAACGAAAGCTGCCAGCAACTAGGACCCTGCAAGTCCTTACAGCCCCAGATGCCACCAGTCATCTGACACCCAGAGCCTGGGCCAATGACTTCGTTTTCCCCATGGAAAATGGCCTCCATTTCTGGCCACTCGCCCTGACCAAGAGGGTGGTGCCCAGCAAGAAATTTGCAAGCTTTGCTGGATTGCTCCAAATCGAAAGCTACCACTTGTTGTTGTTCTATTTCTCTAGAGTCCCATCATGCTGTTCTCAGATTGCTAAAGTCCATACCTCCTCGGTGTGTTCTTATGGCTGCAGATCTTCACAGCACAGACGCTTTCTTCTGCATGCTGTTCTTTCCCAGTTCAGGGCTCCTTCAAGGCTCTCCCTGAATGGCTACGCCGCCCCCTTTTATCCCAGTTCTCTTCAATGCTCACAGCTGCAGCCCATCAAGGACAACCAGGACCTGTGGGACAGATATTCAAATAGAATCCATTTCCTCTACTCTAGCCAGTAAGTACTACCCTACAAGTCCTCAGAACCCCAAAGGCCACCTTTCATCTGACACCCAGACCCTGGGGAAAGGACTTCTTTTTCCCATGGCAAATGGCCTCCCTTGGCAGCCACTCACCCTGGCAGAAAGTGGGAGCCTAGCTAGAATGATGCAATCGTTGCTGGATTTTTCCAAAAGAAAAGCTGGCAGCAACTAGGGCCCTGGAAGTACTTAGAGCCTCAAACGCCACCTTGAACATATTCCTGAGACCCTGGGGAAAGGACTTCGTTTTTCCCATGGAAAATGGCCTTCATTTGTGGCCACTCTGCCTGGCAGGCAGGGCAGTGCCAAGCCAGGAATCTACAAACTGTGCTGGATCCTTCCAGAACGAAAGCTGCCAGCAACTAGGACCCTGCAAGTCCTTACAGCCCCAGATGCCACCAGTCATCTGACACCCAGAGCCTGGGCCAATGACTTCGTTTTCCCCATGGAAAATGGCCTCCATTTCTGGCCACTCGCCCTGACCAAGAGGGTGGTGCCCAGCAAGAAATTTGCAAGCTTTGCTGGATTGCTCCAAATCTAAAGCTGCCACTTGTTGTTGTTCTATTTCTCTAGAGTCCCATCATGCTGTTCTCAGATTGCTAAAGTCCATACCTCCTCGGTGTGTTCTTATGGCTGCAGATCTTCACAGCACAGACGCTTTCTTCTGCATGCTGTTCTTTCCCAGTTCAGGGCTCCTTCAAGGCTCTCCCTGAATGGCTACGCCGCCCCCTTTTATCCCAGTTCTCTTCAATGCTCACAGCTGCAGCCCATCAAGGACAACCAGGACCTGTGGGACAGATATTCAAATAGAATCCATTTCCTCTACTCTAGCCAGTAAGTACTACCCTACAAGTCCTCAGAACCCCAAAGGCCACCTTTCATCTGACACCCAGACCCTGGGGAAAGGACTTCTTTTTCCCATGGCAAATGGCCTCCCTTGGCAGCCACTCACCCTGGCAGAAAGTGGGAGCCTAGCTAGAATGATGCAATCGTTGCTGGATTTTTCCAAAAGAAAAGCTGGCAGCAACTAGGGCCCTGGAAGTACTTAGAGCCTCAAACGCCACCTTGAACATATTACTGAGACCCTGGGGAAAGGACTTCGTTTTTCCCATGGAAAATGGCCTTCATTTGTGGCCACTCTGCCTGGCAGGCAGGGCAGTGCCAAGCCAGGAATCTACAAACTGTGCTGGATCCTTCCAGAACGAAAGCTGCCAGCAACTAGGACCCTGCAAGTCCTTACAGCCCCAGATGCCACCAGTCATCTGACACCCAGAGCCTGGGCCAATGACTTCGTTTTCCCCATGGAAAATGGCCTCCATTTCTGGCCACTCGCCCTGACCAAGAGGGTGGTGCCCAGCAAGAAATTTGCAAGCTTTGCTGGATTGCTCCAAATCTAAAGCTACCACTTGTTGTTGTTCTATTTCTCTAGAGTCCCATCATGCTGTTCTCAGATTGCTAAAGTCCATACCTCCTCGGTGTGTTCTTATGGCTGCAGATCTTCACAGCACAGACGCTTTCTTCTGCATGCTGTTCTTTCCCAGTTCAGGGCTCCTTCAAGGCTCTCCCTGAATGGCTACGCCGCCCCCTTTTATCCCAGTTCTCTTCAATGCTCACAGCTGCAGCCCATCAAGGACAACCAGGACCTGTGGGACAGATATTCAAATAGAATCCATTTCCTCTACTCTAGCCAGTAAGTACTACCCTACAAGTCCTCAGAACCCCAAAGGCCACCTTTCATCTGACACCCAGACCCTGGGGAAAGGACTTCTTTTTCCCATGGCAAATGGCCTCCCTTGGCAGCCACTCACCCTGGCAGAAAGTGGGAGCCTAGCTAGAATGATGCAATCGTTGCTGGATTTTTCCAAAAGAAAAGCTGGCAGCAACTAGGGCCCTGGAAGTACTTAGAGCCTCAAACGCCACCTTGAACATATTCCTGAGACCCTGGGGAAAGGACTTCGTTTTTCCCATGGAAAATGGCCTTCATTTGTGGCCACTCTGCCTGGCAGGCAGGGCAGTGCCAAGCCAGGAATCTACAAACTGTGCTGGATCCTTCCAGAACGAAAGCTGCCAGCAACTAGGACCCTGCAAGTCCTTACAGCCCCAGATGCCACCAGTCATCTGACACCCAGAGCCTGGGCCAATGACTTCGTTTTCCCCATGGAAAATGGCCTCCATTTCTGGCCACTCGCCCTGACCAAGAGGGTGGTGCCCAGCAAGAAATTTGCAAGCTTTGCTGGATTGCTCCAAATCGAAAGCTGCCACTTGTTGTTGTTCTATTTCTCTAGAGTCCCATCATGCTGTTCTCAGATTGCTAAAGTCCATACCTCCTCGGTGTGTTCTTATGGCTGCAGATCTTCACAGCACAGACGCTTTCTTCTGCATGCTGTTCTTTCCCAGTTCAGGGCTCCTTCAAGGCTCTCCCTGAATGGCTACGCCGCCCCCTTTTATCCCAGTTCTCTTCAATGCTCACAGCTGCAGCCCATCAAGGACAACCAGGACCTGTGGGACAGATATTCAAATAGAATCCATTTCCTCTACTCTAGCCAGTAAGTAGTACCCTACAAGTCCTCAGAACCCCAAAGGCCACCTTTCATCTGACACCCAGACCCTGGGGAAAGGACTTCTTTTTCCCATGGCAAATGGCCTCCCTTGGCAGCCACTCACCCTGGCAGAAAGTGGGAGCCTAGCTAGAATGATGCAATCGTTGCTGGATTTTTCCAAAAGAAAAGCTGGCAGCAACTAGGGCCCTGGAAGTACTTAGAGCCTCAAACGCCACCTTGAACATATTCCTGAGACCCTGGGGAAAGGACTTCGTTTTTCCCATGGAAAATGGCCTTCATTTGTGGCCACTCTGCCTGGCAGGCAGGGCAGTGCCAAGCCAGGAATCTACAAACTGTGCTGGATCCTTCCAGAACGAAAGCTGCCAGCAACTAGGACCCTGCAAGTCCTTACAGCCCCAGATGCCACCAGTCATCTGACACCCAGAGCCTGGGCCAATGACTTCGTTTTCCCCATGGAAAATGGCCTCCATTTCTGGCCACTCGCCCTGACCAAGAGGGTGGTGCCCAGCAAGAAATTTGCAAGCTTTGCTGGATTGCTCCAAATCTAAAGCTACCACTTGTTGTTGTTCTATTTCTCTAGAGTCCCATCATGCTGTTCTCAGATTGCTAAAGTCCATACCTCCTCGGTGTGTTCTTATGGCTGCAGATCTTCACAGCACAGACGCTTTCTTCTGCATGCTGTTCTTTCCCAGTTCAGGGCTCCTTCAAGGCTCTCCCTGAATGGCTACGCCGCCCCCTTTTATCCCAGTTCTCTTCAATGCTCACAGCTGCAGCCCATCAAGGACAACCAGGACCTGTGGGACAGATATTCAAATAGAATCCATTTCCTCTACTCTAGCCAGTAAGTACTACCCTACAAGTCCTCAGAACCCCAAAGGCCACCTTTCATCTGACACCCAGACCCTGGGGAAAGGACTTCTTTTTCCCATGGCAAATGGCCTCCCTTGGCAGCCACTCACCCTGGCAGAAAGTGGGAGCCTAGCTAGAATGATGCAATCGTTGCTGGATTTTTCCAAAAGAAAAGCTGGCAGCAACTAGGGCCCTGGAAGTACTTAGAGCCTCAAACGCCACCTTGAACATATTACTGAGACCCTGGGGAAAGGACTTCGTTTTTCCCATGGAAAATGGCCTTCATTTGTGGCCACTCTGCCTGGCAGGCAGGGCAGTGCCAAGCCAGGAATCTACAAACTGTGCTGGATCCTTCCAGAACGAAAGCTGCCAGCAACTAGGACCCTGCAAGTCCTTACAGCCCCAGATGCCACCAGTCATCTGACACCCAGAGCCTGGGCCAATGACTTCGTTTTCCCCATGGAAAATGGCCTCCATTTCTGGCCACTCGCCCTGACCAAGAGGGTGGTGCCCAGCAAGAAATTTGCAAGCTTTGCTGGATTGCTCCAAATCGAAAGCTGCCACTTGTTGTTGTTCTATTTCTCTAGAGTCCCATAATGCTGTTCTCAGATTGCTAAAGTCCATACCTCCTCGGTGTGTTCTTATGGCTGCAGATCTTCACAGCACAGACGCTTTCTTCTGCATGCTGTTCTTTCCCAGTTCAGGGCTCCTTCAAGGCTCTCCCTGAATGGCTACGCCGCCCCCTTTTATCCCAGTTCTCTTCAATGCTCACAGCTGCAGCCCATCAAGGACAACCAGGACCTGTGGGGCAAAGCCTCTAGACAGATATTCAAATAGAATCCATTTCCTCTACTCTAGCCAGTAAGTACTACCCTACAAGTCCTCAGAACCCCAAAGGCCACCTTTCATCTGACACCCAGACCCTGGGGAAAGGACTTCTTTTTCCCATGGCAAATGGCCTCCCTTGGCAGCCACTCACCCTGGCAGAAAGTGGGAGCCTAGCTAGAATGATGCAATCGTTGCTGGATTTTTCCAAAAGAAAAGCTGGCAGCAACTAGGGCCCTGGAAGTACTTAGAGCCTCAAACGCCACCTTGAACATATTACTGAGACCCTGGGGAAAGGACTTCGTTTTTCCCATGGAAAATGGCCTTCATTTGTGGCCACTCTGCCTGGCAGGCAGGGCAGTGCCAAGCCAGGAATCTACAAACTGTGCTGGATCCTTCCAGAACGAAAGCTGCCAGCAACTAGGACCCTGCAAGTCCTTACAGCCCCAGATGCCACCAGTCATCTGACACCCAGAGCCTGGGCCAATGACTTCGTTTTCCCCATGGAAAATTGCCTCCATTTCTGGCCACTCGCCCTGACCAAGAGGGTGGTGCCCAGCAAGAAATTTGCAAGCTTTGCTGGATTGCTCCAAATCTAAAGCTACCACTTGTTGTTGTTCTATTTCTCTAGAGTCCCATCATGCTGTTCTCAGATTGCTAAAGTCCATACCTCCTCGGTGTGTTCTTATGGCTGCAGATCTTCACAGCACAGACGCTTTCTTCTGCATGCTGTTCTTTCCCAGTTCAGGGCTCCTTCAAGGCTCTCCCTGAATGGCTACGCCGCCCCCTTTTATCCCAGTTCTCTTCAATGCTCACAGCTGCAGCCCATCAAGGACAACCAGGACCTGTGGGACAGATATTCAAATAGAATCCATTTCCTCTACTCTAGCCAGTAAGTACTACCCTACAAGTCCTCAGAACCCCAAAGGCCACCTTTCATCTGACACCCAGACCCTGGGGAAAGGACTTCTTTTTCCCATGGCAAATGGCCTCCCTTGGCAGCCACTCACCCTGGCAGAAAGTGGGAGCCTAGCTAGAATGATGCAATCGTTGCTGGATTTTTCCAAAAGAAAAGCTGGCAGCAACTAGGGCCCTGGAAGTACTTAGAGCCTCAAACGCCACCTTGAACATATTCCTGAGACCCTGGGGAAAGGACTTCGTTTTTCCCATGGAAAATGGCCTTCATTTGTGGCCACTTGGCCTGGCAGGCAGGGCAGTGCCAAGCCAGGAATCTACAAACTGTGCTGGATCCTTCCAGAACGAAAGCTGCCAGCAACTAGGACCCTGCAAGTCCTTACAGCCCCAGATGCCACCAGTCATCTGACACCCAGAGCCTGGGCCAATGACTTCGTTTTCCCCATGGAAAATGGCCTCCATTTCTGGCCACTCGCCCTGACCAAGAGGGTGGTGCCCAGCAAGAAATTTGCAAGCTTTGCTGGATTGCTCCAAATCGAAAGCTGCCACTTGTTGTTGTTCTATTTCTCTAGAGTCCCATCATGCTGTTCTCAGATTGCTAAAGTCCATACCTCCTCGGTGTGTTCTTATGGCTGCAGATCTTCACAGCACAGACGCTTTCTTCTGCATGCTGTTCTTTCCCAGTTCAGGGCTCCTTCAAGGCTCTCCCTGAATGGCTACGCCGCCCCCTTTTATCCCAGTTCTCTTCAATGCTCACAGCTGCAGCCCATCAAGGACAACCAGGACCTGTGGGACAGATATTCAAATAGAATCCATTTCCTCTACTCTAGCCAGTAAGTACTACCCTACAAGTCCTCAGAACCCCAAAGGCCACCTTTCATCTGACACCCAGACCCTGGGGAAAGGACTTCTTTTTCCCATGGCAAATGGCCTCCCTTGGCAGCCACTCACCCTGGCAGAAAGTGGGAGCCTAGCTAGAATGATGCAATCGTTGCTGGATTTTTCCAAAAGAAAAGCTGGCAGCAACTAGGGCCCTGGAAGTACTTAGAGCCTCAAACGCCACCTTGAACATATTCCTGAGACCCTGGGGAAAGGACTTCGTTTTTCCCATGGAAAATGGCCTTCATTTGTGGCCACTCTGCCTGGCAGGCAGGGCAGTGCCAAGCCAGGAATCTACAAACTGTGCTGGATCCTTCCAGAACGAAAGCTGCCAGCAACTAGGACCCTGCAAGTCCTTACAGCCCCAGATGCCACCAGTCATCTGACACCCAGAGCCTGGGCCAATGACTTCGTTTTCCCCATGGAAAATGGCCTCCATTTCTGGCCACTCGCCCTGACCAAGAGGGTGGTGCCCAGCAAGAAATTTGCAAGCTTTGCTGGATTGCTCCAAATCGAAAGCTACCACTTGTTGTTGTTCTATTTCTCTAGAGTCCCATCATGCTGTTCTCAGATTGCTAAAGTCCATACCTCCTCGGTGTGTTCTTATGGCTGCAGATCTTCACAGCACAGACGCTTTCTTCTGCATGCTGTTCTTTCCCAGTTCAGGGCTCCTTCAAGGCTCTCCCTGAATGGCTACGCCGCCCCCTTTTATCCCAGTTCTCTTCAATGCTCACAGCTGCAGCCCATCAAGGACAACCAGGACCTGTGGGACAGATATTCAAATAGAATCCATTTCCTCTACTCTAGCCAGTAAGTACTACCCTACAAGTCCTCAGAACCCCAAAGGCCACCTTTCATCTGACACCCAGACCCTGGGGAAAGGACTTCTTTTTCCCATGGCAAATGGCCTCCCTTGGCAGCCACTCACCCTGGCAGAAAGTGGGAGCCTAGCTAGAATGATGCAATCGTTGCTGGATTTTTCCAAAAGAAAAGCTGGCAGCAACTAGGGCCCTGGAAGTACTTAGAGCCTCAAACGCCACCTTGAACATATTACTGAGACCCTGGGGAAAGGACTTCGTTTTTCCCATGGAAAATGGCCTTCATTTGTGGCCACTCTGCCTGGCAGGCAGGGCAGTGCCAAGCCAGGAATCTACAAACTGTGCTGGATCCTTCCAGAACGAAAGCTGCCAGCAACTAGGACCCTGCAAGTCCTTACAGCCCCAGATGCCACCAGTCATCTGACACCCAGAGCCTGGGCCAATGACTTCGTTTTCCCCATGGAAAATGGCCTCCATTTCTGGCCACTCGCCCTGACCAAGAGGGTGGTGCCCAGCAAGAAATTTGCAAGCTTTGCTGGATTGCTCCAAATCTAAAGCTACCACTTGTTGTTGTTCTATTTCTCTAGAGTCCCATCATGCTGTTCTCAGATTGCTAAAGTCCATACCTCCTCGGTGTGTTCTTATGGCTGCAGATCTTCACAGCACAGACGCTTTCTTCTGCATGCTGTTCTTTCCCAGTTCAGGGCTCCTTCAAGGCTCTCCCTGAATGGCTACGCCGCCCCCTTTTATCCCAGTTCTCTTCAATGCTCACAGCTGCAGCCCATCAAGGACAACCAGGACCTGTGGGACAGATATTCAAATAGAATCCATTTCCTCTACTCTAGCCAGTAAGTACTACCCTACAAGTCCTCAGAACCCCAAAGGCCACCTTTCATCTGACACCCAGACCCTGGGGAAAGGACTTCTTTTTCCCATGGCAAATGGCCTCCCTTGGCAGCCACTCACCCTGGCAGAAAGTGGGAGCCTAGCTAGAATGATGCAATCGTTGCTGGATTTTTCCAAAAGAAAAGCTGGCAGCAACTAGGGCCCTGGAAGTACTTAGAGCCTCAAACGCCACCTTGAACATATTCCTGAGACCCTGGGGAAAGGACTTCGTTTTTCCCATGGAAAATGGCCTTCATTTGTGGCCACTCTGCCTGGCAGGCAGGGCAGTGCCAAGCCAGGAATCTACAAACTGTGCTGGATCCTTCCAGAACGAAAGCTGCCAGCAACTAGGACCCTGCAAGTCCTTACAGCCCCAGATGCCACCAGTCATCTGACACCCAGAGCCTGGGCCAATGACTTCGTTTTCCCCATGGAAAATGGCCTCCATTTCTGGCCACTCGCCCTGACCAAGAGGGTGGTGCCCAGCAAGAAATTTGCAAGCTTTGCTGGATTGCTCCAAATCGAAAGCTGCCACTTGTTGTTGTTCTATTTCTCTAGAGTCCCATCATGCTGTTCTCAGATTGCTAAAGTCCATACCTCCTCGGTGTGTTCTTATGGCTGCAGATCTTCACAGCACAGACGCTTTCTTCTGCATGCTGTTCTTTCCCAGTTCAGGGCTCCTTCAAGGCTCTCCCTGAATGGCTACGCCGCCCCCTTTTATCCCAGTTCTCTTCAATGCTCACAGCTGCAGCCCATCAAGGACAACCAGGACCTGTGGGGCAAAGCCTCTAGACAGATATTCAAATAGAATCCATTTCCTCTACTCTAGCCAGTAAGTAGTACCCTACAAGTCCTCAGAACCCCAAAGGCCACCTTTCATCTGACACCCAGACCCTGGGGAAAGGACTTCTTTTTCCCATGGCAAATGGCCTCCCTTGGCAGCCACTCACCCTGGCAGAAAGTGGGAGCCTAGCTAGAATGATGCAATCGTTGCTGGATTTTTCCAAAAGAAAAGCTGGCAGCAACTAGGGCCCTGGAAGTACTTAGAGCCTCAAACGCCACCTTGAACATATTCCTGAGACCCTGGGGAAAGGACTTCGTTTTTCCCATGGAAAATGGCCTTCATTTGTGGCCACTCTGCCTGGCAGGCAGGGCAGTGCCAAGCCAGGAATCTACAAACTGTGCTGGATCCTTCCAGAACGAAAGCTGCCAGCAACTAGGACCCTGCAAGTCCTTACAGCCCCAGATGCCACCAGTCATCTGACACCCAGAGCCTGGGCCAATGACTTCGTTTTCCCCATGGAAAATGGCCTCCATTTCTGGCCACTCGCCCTGACCAAGAGGGTGGTGCCCAGCAAGAAATTTGCAAGCTTTGCTGGATTGCTCCAAATCTAAAGCTACCACTTGTTGTTGTTCTATTTCTCTAGAGTCCCATCATGCTGTTCTCAGATTGCTAAAGTCCATACCTCCTCGGTGTGTTCTTATGGCTGCAGATCTTCACAGCACAGACGCTTTCTTCTGCATGCTGTTCTTTCCCAGTTCAGGGCTCCTTCAAGGCTCTCCCTGAATGGCTACGCCGCCCCCTTTTATCCCAGTTCTCTTCAATGCTCACAGCTGCAGCCCATCAAGGACAACCAGGACCTGTGGGACAGATATTCAAATAGAATCCATTTCCTCTACTCTAGCCAGTAAGTACTACCCTACAAGTCCTCAGAACCCCAAAGGCCACCTTTCATCTGACACCCAGACCCTGGGGAAAGGACTTCTTTTTCCCATGGCAAATGGCCTCCCTTGGCAGCCACTCACCCTGGCAGAAAGTGGGAGCCTAGCTAGAATGATGCAATCGTTGCTGGATTTTTCCAAAAGAAAAGCTGGCAGCAACTAGGGCCCTGGAAGTACTTAGAGCCTCAAACGCCACCTTGAACATATTACTGAGACCCTGGGGAAAGGACTTCGTTTTTCCCATGGAAAATGGCCTTCATTTGTGGCCACTCTGCCTGGCAGGCAGGGCAGTGCCAAGCCAGGAATCTACAAACTGTGCTGGATCCTTCCAGAACGAAAGCTGCCAGCAACTAGGACCCTGCAAGTCCTTACAGCCCCAGATGCCACCAGTCATCTGACACCCAGAGCCTGGGCCAATGACTTCGTTTTCCCCATGGAAAATGGCCTCCATTTCTGGCCACTCGCCCTGACCAAGAGGGTGGTGCCCAGCAAGAAATTTGCAAGCTTTGCTGGATTGCTCCAAATCGAAAGCTGCCACTTGTTGTTGTTCTATTTCTCTAGAGTCCCATAATGCTGTTCTCAGATTGCTAAAGTCCATACCTCCTCGGTGTGTTCTTATGGCTGCAGATCTTCACAGCACAGACGCTTTCTTCTGCATGCTGTTCTTTCCCAGTTCAGGGCTCCTTCAAGGCTCTCCCTGAATGGCTACGCCGCCCCCTTTTATCCCAGTTCTCTTCAATGCTCACAGCTGCAGCCCATCAAGGACAACCAGGACCTGTGGGGCAAAGCCTCTAGACAGATATTCAAATAGAATCCATTTCCTCTACTCTAGCCAGTAAGTACTACCCTACAAGTCCTCAGAACCCCAAAGGCCACCTTTCATCTGACACCCAGACCCTGGGGAAAGGACTTCTTTTTCCCATGGCAAATGGCCTCCCTTGGCAGCCACTCACCCTGGCAGAAAGTGGGAGCCTAGCTAGAATGATGCAATCGTTGCTGGATTTTTCCAAAAGAAAAGCTGGCAGCAACTAGGGCCCTGGAAGTACTTAGAGCCTCAAACGCCACCTTGAACATATTACTGAGACCCTGGGGAAAGGACTTCGTTTTTCCCATGGAAAATGGCCTTCATTTGTGGCCACTCTGCCTGGCAGGCAGGGCAGTGCCAAGCCAGGAATCTACAAACTGTGCTGGATCCTTCCAGAACGAAAGCTGCCAGCAACTAGGACCCTGCAAGTCCTTACAGCCCCAGATGCCACCAGTCATCTGACACCCAGAGCCTGGGCCAATGACTTCGTTTTCCCCATGGAAAATTGCCTCCATTTCTGGCCACTCGCCCTGACCAAGAGGGTGGTGCCCAGCAAGAAATTTGCAAGCTTTGCTGGATTGCTCCAAATCTAAAGCTACCACTTGTTGTTGTTCTATTTCTCTAGAGTCCCATCATGCTGTTCTCAGATTGCTAAAGTCCATACCTCCTCGGTGTGTTCTTATGGCTGCAGATCTTCACAGCACAGACGCTTTCTTCTGCATGCTGTTCTTTCCCAGTTCAGGGCTCCTTCAAGGCTCTCCCTGAATGGCTACGCCGCCCCCTTTTATCCCAGTTCTCTTCAATGCTCACAGCTGCAGCCCATCAAGGACAACCAGGACCTGTGGGACAGATATTCAAATAGAATCCATTTCCTCTACTCTAGCCAGTAAGTACTACCCTACAAGTCCTCAGAACCCCAAAGGCCACCTTTCATCTGACACCCAGACCCTGGGGAAAGGACTTCTTTTTCCCATGGCAAATGGCCTCCCTTGGCAGCCACTCACCCTGGCAGAAAGTGGGAGCCTAGCTAGAATGATGCAATCGTTGCTGGATTTTTCCAAAAGAAAAGCTGGCAGCAACTAGGGCCCTGGAAGTACTTAGAGCCTCAAACGCCACCTTGAACATATTCCTGAGACCCTGGGGAAAGGACTTCGTTTTTCCCATGGAAAATGGCCTTCATTTGTGGCCACTTGGCCTGGCAGGCAGGGCAGTGCCAAGCCAGGAATCTACAAACTGTGCTGGATCCTTCCAGAACGAAAGCTGCCAGCAACTAGGACCCTGCAAGTCCTTACAGCCCCAGATGCCACCAGTCATCTGACACCCAGAGCCTGGGCCAATGACTTCGTTTTCCCCATGGAAAATGGCCTCCATTTCTGGCCACTCGCCCTGACCAAGAGGGTGGTGCCCAGCAAGAAATTTGCAAGCTTTGCTGGATTGCTCCAAATCGAAAGCTGCCACTTGTTGTTGTTCTATTTCTCTAGAGTCCCATCATGCTGTTCTCAGATTGCTAAAGTCCATACCTCCTCGGTGTGTTCTTATGGCTGCAGATCTTCACAGCACAGACGCTTTCTTCTGCATGCTGTTCTTTCCCAGTTCAGGGCTCCTTCAAGGCTCTCCCTGAATGGCTACGCCGCCCCCTTTTATCCCAGTTCTCTTCAATGCTCACAGCTGCAGCCCATCAAGGACAACCAGGACCTGTGGGACAGATATTCAAATAGAATCCATTTCCTCTACTCTAGCCAGTAAGTACTACCCTACAAGTCCTCAGAACCCCAAAGGCCACCTTTCATCTGACACCCAGACCCTGGGGAAAGGACTTCTTTTTCCCATGGCAAATGGCCTCCCTTGGCAGCCACTCACCCTGGCAGAAAGTGGGAGCCTAGCTAGAATGATGCAATTGTTGCTGGATTTTTCCAAAAGAAAAGCTGGCAGCAACTAGGGCCCTGGAAGTACTTAGAGCCTCAAACGCCACCTTGAACATATTACTGAGACCCTGGGGAAAGGACTTCGTTTTTCCCATGGAAAATGGCCTTCATTTGTGGCCACTCTGCCTGGCAGGCAGGGCAGTGCCAAGCCAGGAATCTACAAACTGTGCTGGATCCTTCCAGAACGAAAGCTGCCAGCAACTAGGACCCTGCAAGTCCTTACAGCCCCAGATGCCACCAGTCATCTGACACCCAGAGCCTGGGCCAATGACTTCGTTTTCCCCATGGAAAATGGCCTCCATTTCTGGCCACTCGCCCTGACCAAGAGGGTGGTGCCCAGCAAGAAATTTGCAAGCTTTGCTGGATTGCTCCAAATCTAAAGCTGCCACTTGTTGTTGTTCTATTTCTCTAGAGTCCCATCATGCTGTTCTCAGATTGCTAAAGTCCATACCTCCTCGGTGTGTTCTTATGGCTGCAGATCTTCACAGCACAGACGCTTTCTTCTGCATGCTGTTCTTTCCCAGTTCAGGGCTCCTTCAAGGCTCTCCCTGAATGGCTACGCCGCCCCCTTTTATCCCAGTTCTCTTCAATGCTCACAGCTGCAGCCCATCAAGGACAACCAGGACCTGTGGGACAGATATTCAAATAGAATCCATTTCCTCTACTCTAGCCAGTAAGTACTACCCTACAAGTCCTCAGAACCCCAAAGGCCACCTTTCATCTGACACCCAGACCCTGGGGAAAGGACTTCTTTTTCCCATGGCAAATGGCCTCCCTTGGCAGCCACTCACCCTGGCAGAAAGTGGGAGCCTAGCTAGAATGATGCAATCGTTGCTGGATTTTTCCAAAAGAAAAGCTGGCAGCAACTAGGGCCCTGGAAGTACTTAGAGCCTCAAACGCCACCTTGAACATATTACTGAGACCCTGGGGAAAGGACTTCGTTTTTCCCATGGAAAATGGCCTTCATTTGTGGCCACTCTGCCTGGCAGGCAGGGCAGTGCCAAGCCAGGAATCTACAAACTGTGCTGGATCCTTCCAGAACGAAAGCTGCCAGCAACTAGGACCCTGCAAGTCCTTAGAGCCCCAGATGCCACCAGTCATCTGACACCCAGAGCCTGGGCCAATGACTTCGTTTTCCCCATGGAAAATGGCCTCCATTTCTGGCCACTCGCCCTGACCAAGAGGGTGGTGCCCAGCAAGAAATTTGCAAGCTTTGCTGGATTGCTCCAAATCGAAAGCTACCACTTGTTGTTGTTCTATTTCTCTAGAGTCCCATCATGCTGTTCTCAGATTGCTAAAGTCCATACCTCCTCGGTGTGTTCTTATGGCTGCAGATCTTCACAGCACAGACGCTTTCTTCTGCATGCTGTTCTTTCCCAGTTCAGGGCTCCTTCAAGGCTCTCCCTGAATGGCTACGCCGCCCCCTTTTATCCCAGTTCTCTTCAATGCTCACAGCTGCAGCCCATCAAGGACAACCAGGACCTGTGGGACAGATATTCAAATAGAATCCATTTCCTCTACTCTAGCCAGTAAGTACTACCCTACAAGTCCTCAGAACCCCAAAGGCCACCTTTCATCTGACACCCAGACCCTGGGGAAAGGACTTCTTTTTCCCATGGCAAATGGCCTCCCTTGGCAGCCACTCACCCTGGCAGAAAGTGGGAGCCTAGCTAGAATGATGCAATCGTTGCTGGATTTTTCCAAAAGAAAAGCTGGCAGCAACTAGGGCCCTGGAAGTACTTAGAGCCTCAAACGCCACCTTGAACATATTCCTGAGACCCTGGGGAAAGGACTTCGTTTTTCCCATGGGAAATGGCCTTCATTTGTGGCCACTTGGCCTGGCAGGCAGGGCAGTGCCAAGCCAGGAATCTACAAACTCTGCTGGATCCTTCCAGAACGAAAGCTGCCAGCAACTAGGACCCTGCAAGTCCTTAGA
The DNA here is from genome assembly GCF_051311805.1 of Agelaius phoeniceus. NCBI lineage: Eukaryota > Metazoa > Chordata > Aves > Passeriformes > Icteridae > Agelaius > Agelaius phoeniceus. The sequence goes on along the minus strand of NW_027510088.1, from coordinate 2,036 downwards.
GCCCCAGATGCCACCAGTCATCTGACACCCAGAGCCTGGGCCAATGACTTCGTTTTCCCCATGGAAAATGGCCTCCATTTCTGGCCACTCGCCCTGACCAAGAGGGTGGTGCCCAGCAAGAAATTTGCAAGCTTTGCTGGATTGCTCCAAATCTAAAGCTACCACTTGTTGTTCTTCTATTTCTCTAGAGTCCCATCATGCTGTTCTCAGATTGCTAAAGTCCATACCTCCTCGGTGTGTTCTTATGGCTGCAGATCTTCACAGCACAGACGCTTTCTTCTGCATGCTGTTCTTTCCCAGTTCAGGGCTCCTTCAAGGCTCTCCCTGAATGGCTACGCCGCCCCCTTTTATCCCAGTTCTCTTCAATGCTCACAGCTGCAGCCCATCAAGGACAACCAGGACCTGTGGGGCAAAGCCTCTAGACAGATATTCAAATAGAATCCATTTCCTCTACTCTAGCCAGTAAGTACTACCCTACAAGTCCTCAGAACCCCAAAGGCCACCTTTCATCTGACACCCAGACCCTGGGGAAAGGACTTCTTTTTCCCATGGCAAATGGCCTCCCTTGGCAGCCACTCACCCTGGCAGAAAGTGGGAGCCTAGCTAGAATGATGCAATCGTTGCTGGATTTTTCCAAAAGAAAAGCTGGCAGCAACTAGGGCCCTGGAAGTACTTAGAGCCTCAAACGCCACCTTGAACATATTCCTGAGACCCTGGGGAAAGGACTTCGTTTTTCCCATGGGAAATGGCCTTCATTTGTGGCCACTTGGCCTGGCAGGCAGGGCAGTGCCAAGCCAGGAATCTACAAACTGTGCTGGATCCTTCCAGAACGAAAGCTGCCAGCAACTAGGACCCTGCAAGTCCTTAGAGCCCCAGATGCCACCTGTCATCTGACACCCAGAGCCTGGGCCAATGACTTCGTTTTCCCCATGGAAAATGGCCTCCATTTCTGGCCACTCGCCCTGACCAAGAGGGTGGTGCCCAGCAAGAAATTTGCAAGCTTTGCTGGATTGCTCCAAATCGAAAGCTGCCACTTGTTGTTCTTCTATTTCTCTAGAGTCCCATCATGCTGTTCTCAGATTGCTAAAGTCCATACCTCCTCGGTGTGTTCTTATGGCTGCAGATCTTCACAGCACAGACGCTTTCTTCTGCATGCTGTTCTTTCCCAGTTCAGGGCTCCTTCAAGGCTCTCCCTGAATGGCTACGCCGCCCCCTTTTATCCCAGTTCTCTTCAATGCTCACAGCTGCAGCCCATCAAGGACAACCAGGACCTGTGGGGCAAAGCCTCTAGACAGATATTCAAATAGAATCCATTTCCTCTACTCTAGCCAGTAAGTAGTACCCTACAAGTCCTCAGAACCCCAAAGGCCACCTTTCATCTGACACCCAGACCCTGGGGAAAGGACTTCTTTTTCCCATGGCAAATGGCCTCCCTTGGCAGCCACTCACCCTGGCAGAAAGTGGGAGCCTAGCTAGAATGATGCAATCGTTGCTGGATTTTTCCAAAGAAAAGCTGGCAGCAACTAGGGCCCTGGAAGTACTTAGAGCCTCAAACGCCACCTTGAACATATTCCTGAGACCCTGGGGAAAGGACTTCGTTTTTCCCATGGAAAATGGCCTTCATTTGTGGCCACTCTGCCTGGCAGGCAGGGCAGTGCCAAGCCAGGAATCTACAAACTGTGCTGGATCCTTCCAGAACGAAAGCTGCCAGCAACTAGGACCCTGCAAGTCCTTACAGCCCCAGATGCCACCAGTCATCTGACACCCAGAGCCTGGGCCAATGACTTCGTTTTCCCCATGGAAAATGGCCTCCATTTCTGGCCACTCGCCCTGACCAAGAGGGTGGTGCCCAGCAAGAAATTTGCAAGCTTTGCTGGATTGCTCCAAATCGAAAGCTGCCACTTGTTGTTGTTCTATTTCTCTAGAGTCCCATCATGCTGTTCTCAGATTGCTAAAGTCCATACCTCCTCGGTGTGTTCTTATGGCTGCAGATCTTCACAGCACAGACGCTTTCTTCTGCATGCTGTTCTTTCCCA
>NW_027510087.1:0-46844 GCF_051311805.1 Agelaius phoeniceus | reverse complement strand
TGGGACAGATATTCAAATAGAATCCATTTCCTCTACTCTAGCCAGTAAGTACTACCCTACAAGTCCTCAGAACCCCAAAGGCCACCTTTCATCTGACACCCAGACCCTGGGGAAAGGACTTCTTTTTCCCATGGCAAATGGCCTCCCTTGGCAGCCACTCACCCTGGCAGAAAGTGGGAGCCTAGCTAGAATGATGCAATCGTTGCTGGATTTTTCCAAAAGAAAAGCTGGCAGCAACTAGGGCCCTGGAAGTACTTAGAGCCTCAAACGCCACCTTGAACATATTACTGAGACCCTGGGGAAAGGACTTCGTTTTTCCCATGGAAAATGGCCTTCATTTGTGGCCACTTGGCCTGGCAGGCAGGGCAGTGCCAAGCCAGGAATCTACAAACTCTGCTGGATCCTTCCAGAACGAAAGCTGCCAGCAACTAGGACCCTGCAAGTCCTTAGAGCCCCAGATGCCACCAGTCATCTGACACCCAGAGCCTGGGCCAATGACTTCGTTTTCCCCATGGAAAATGGCCTCCATTTCTGGCCACTCGCCCTGACCAAGAGGGTGGTGCCCAGCAAGAAATTTGCAAGCTTTGCTGGATTGCTCCAAATCTAAAGCTGCCACTTGTTGTTGTTCTATTTCTCTAGAGTCCCATCATGCTGTTCTCAGATTGCTAAAGTCCATACCTCCTCGGTGTGTTCTTATGGCTGCAGATCTTCACAGCACAGACGCTTTCTTCTGCATGCTGTTCTTTCCCAGTTCAGGGCTCCTTCAAGGCTCTCCCTGAATGGCTAAGCCGCCCCCTTTTATCCCAGTTCTCTTCAATGCTCACAGCTGCAGCCCATCAAGGACAACCAGGACCTGTGGGACAGATATTCAAATAGAATCCATTTCCTCTACTCTAGCCAGTAAGTACTACCCTACAAGTCCTCAGAACCCCAAAGGCCACCTTTCATCTGACACCCAGACCCTGGGGAAAGGACTTCTTTTTCCCATGGCAAATGGCCTCCCTTGGCAGCCACTCACCCTGGCAGAAAGTGGGAGCCTAGCTAGAATGATGCAATCGTTGCTGGATTTTTCCAAAAGAAAAGCTGGCAGCAACTAGGGCCCTGGAAGTACTTAGAGCCTCAAACGCCACCTTGAACATATTCCTGAGACCCTGGGGAAAGGACTTCGTTTTTCCCATGGAAAATGGCCTTCATTTGTGGCCACTTGGCCTGGCAGGCAGGGCAGTGCCAAGCCAGGAATCTACAAACTCTGCTGGATCCTTCCAGAACGAAAGCTGCCAGCAACTAGGACCCTGCAAGTCCTTAGAGCCCCAGATGCCACCAGTCATCTGACACCCAGAGCCTGGGCCAATGACTTCGTTTTCCCCATGGAAAATGGCCTCCATTTCTGGCCACTCGCCCTGACCAAGAGGGTGGTGCCCAGCAAGAAATTTGCAAGCTTTGCTGGATTGCTCCAAATCTAAAGCTGCCACTTGTTGTTGTTCTATTTCTCTAGAGTCCCATCATGCTGTTCTCAGATTGCTAAAGTCCATACCTCCTCGGTGTGTTCTTATGGCTGCAGATCTTCACAGCACAGACGCTTTCTTCTGCATGCTGTTCTTTCCCAGTTCAGGGCTCCTTCAAGGCTCTCCCTGAATGGCTACGCCGCCCCCTTTTATCCCAGTTCTCTTCAATGCTCACAGCTGCAGCCCATCAAGGACAACCAGGACCTGTGGGACAGATATTCAAATAGAATCCATTTCCTCTACTCTAGCCAGTAAGTACTACCCTACAAGTCCTCAGAACCCCAAAGGCCACCTTTCATCTGACACCCAGACCCTGGGGAAAGGACTTCTTTTTCCCATGGCAAATGGCCTCCCTTGGCAGCCACTCACCCTGGCAGAAAGTGGGAGCCTAGCTAGAATGATGCAATCGTTGCTGGATTTTTCCAAAAGAAAAGCTGGCAGCAACTAGGGCCCTGGAAGTACTTAGAGCCTCAAACGCCACCTTGAACATATTACTGAGACCCTGGGGAAAGGACTTCGTTTTTCCCATGGAAAATGGCCTTCATTTGTGGCCACTTGGCCTGGCAGGCAGGGCAGTGCCAAGCCAGGAATCTACAAACTCTGCTGGATCCTTCCAGAACAAAAGCTGCCAGCAACTAGGACCCTGCAAGTCCTTAGAGCCCCAGATGCCACCTGTCATCTGACACCCAGAGCCTGGGCCAATGACTTCGTTTTCCCCATGGAAAATGGCCTCCATTTCTGGCCACTCGCCCTGACCAAGAGGGTGGTGCCCAGCAAGAAATTTGCAAGCTTTGCTGGATTGCTCCAAATCGAAAGCTGCCACTTGTTGTTGTTCTATTTCTCTAGAGTCCCATCATGCTGTTCTCAGATTGCTAAAGTCCATACCTCCTCGGTGTGTTCTTATGGCTGCAGATCTTCACAGCACAGACGCTTTCTTCTGCATGCTGTTCTTTCCCAGTTCAGGGCTCCTTCAAGGCTCTCCCTGAATGGCTACGCCGCCCCCTTTTATCCCAGTTCTCTTCAATGCTCACAGCTGCAGCCCATCAAGGACAACCAGGACCTGTGGGGCAAAGCCTCTAGACAGATATTCAAATAGAATCCATTTCCTCTACTCTAGCCAGTAAGTACTACCCTACAAGTCCTCAGAACCCCAAAGGCCACCTTTCATCTGACACCCAGACCCTGGGGAAAGGACTTCTTTTTCCCATGGCAAATGGCCTCCCTTGGCAGCCACTCACCCTGGCAGAAAGTGGGAGCCTAGCTAGAATGATGCAATCGTTGCTGGATTTTTCCAAAAGAAAAGCTGGCAGCAACTAGGGCCCTGGAAGTACTTAGAGCCTCAAACGCCACCTTGAACATATTACTGAGACCCTGGGGAAAGGACTTCGTTTTTCCCATGGAAAATGGCCTTCATTTGTGGCCACTTGGCCTGGCAGGCAGGGCAGTGCCAAGCCAGGAATCTACAAACTGTGCTGGATCCTTCCAAAACGAAAGCTGCCAGCAACTAGGACCCTGCAAGTCCTTAGAGCCCCAGATGCCACCAGTCATCTGACACCCAGAGCCTGGGCCAATGACTTCGTTTTCCCCATGGAAAATGGCCTCCATTTCTGGCCACTCGCCCTGACCAAGAGGGTGGTGCCCAGCAAGAAATTTGCAAGCTTTGCTGGATTGCTCCAAATCTAAAGCTGCCACTTGTTGTTGTTCTATTTCTCTAGAGTCCCATCATGCTGTTCTCAGATTGCTAAAGTCCATACCTCCTCGGTGTGTTCTTATGGCTGCAGATCTTCACAGCACAGACGCTTTCTTCTGCATGCTGTTCTTTCCCAGTTCAGGGCTCCTTCAAGGCTCTCCCTGAATGGCTACGCCGCCCCCTTTTATCCCAGTTCTCTTCAATGCTCACAGCTGCAGCCCATCAAGGACAACCAGGACCTGTGGGACAGATATTCAAATAGAATCCATTTCCTCTACTCTAGCCAGTAAGTACTACCCTACAAGTCCTCAGAACCCCAAAGGCCACCTTTCATCTGACACCCAGACCCTGGGGAAAGGACTTCTTTTTCCCATGGCAAATGGCCTCCCTTGGCAGCCACTCACCCTGGCAGAAAGTGGGAGCCTAGCTAGAATGATGCAATCGTTGCTGGATTTTTCCAAAAGAAAAGCTGGCAGCAACTAGGGCCCTGGAAGTACTTAGAGCCTCAAACGCCACCTTGAACATATTACTGAGACCCTGGGGAAAGGACTTCGTTTTTCCCATGGAAAATGGCCTTCATTTGTGGCCACTTGGCCTGGCAGGCAGGGCAGTGCCAAGCCAGGAATCTACAAACTCTGCTGGATCCTTCCAGAACGAAAGCTGCCAGCAACTAGGACCCTGCAAGTCCTTAGAGCCCCAGATGCCACCAGTCATCTGACACCCAGAGCCTGGGCCAATGACTTCGTTTTCCCCATGGAAAATGGCCTCCATTTCTGGCCACTCGCCCTGACCAAGAGGGTGGTGCCCAGCAAGAAATTTGCAAGCTTTGCTGGATTGCTCCAAATCTAAAGCTGCCACTTGTTGTTGTTCTATTTCTCTAGAGTCCCATCATGCTGTTCTCAGATTGCTAAAGTCCATACCTCCTCGGTGTGTTCTTATGGCTGCAGATCTTCACAGCACAGACGCTTTCTTCTGCATGCTGTTCTTTCCCAGTTCAGGGCTCCTTCAAGGCTCTCCCTGAATGGCTAAGCCGCCCCCTTTTATCCCAGTTCTCTTCAATGCTCACAGCTGCAGCCCATCAAGGACAACCAGGACCTGTGGGACAGATATTCAAATAGAATCCATTTCCTCTACTCTAGCCAGTAAGTACTACCCTACAAGTCCTCAGAACCCCAAAGGCCACCTTTCATCTGACACCCAGACCCTGGGGAAAGGACTTCTTTTTCCCATGGCAAATGGCCTCCCTTGGCAGCCACTCACCCTGGCAGAAAGTGGGAGCCTAGCTAGAATGATGCAATCGTTGCTGGATTTTTCCAAAAGAAAAGCTGGCAGCAACTAGGGCCCTGGAAGTACTTAGAGCCTCAAACGCCACCTTGAACATATTCCTGAGACCCTGGGGAAAGGACTTCGTTTTTCCCATGGAAAATGGCCTTCATTTGTGGCCACTTGGCCTGGCAGGCAGGGCAGTGCCAAGCCAGGAATCTACAAACTCTGCTGGATCCTTCCAGAACGAAAGCTGCCAGCAACTAGGACCCTGCAAGTCCTTAGAGCCCCAGATGCCACCAGTCATCTGACACCCAGAGCCTGGGCCAATGACTTCGTTTTCCCCATGGAAAATGGCCTCCATTTCTGGCCACTCGCCCTGACCAAGAGGGTGGTGCCCAGCAAGAAATTTGCAAGCTTTGCTGGATTGCTCCAAATCTAAAGCTGCCACTTGTTGTTGTTCTATTTCTCTAGAGTCCCATCATGCTGTTCTCAGATTGCTAAAGTCCATACCTCCTCGGTGTGTTCTTATGGCTGCAGATCTTCACAGCACAGACGCTTTCTTCTGCATGCTGTTCTTTCCCAGTTCAGGGCTCCTTCAAGGCTCTCCCTGAATGGCTACGCCGCCCCCTTTTATCCCAGTTCTCTTCAATGCTCACAGCTGCAGCCCATCAAGGACAACCAGGACCTGTGGGACAGATATTCAAATAGAATCCATTTCCTCTACTCTAGCCAGTAAGTACTACCCTACAAGTCCTCAGAACCCCAAAGGCCACCTTTCATCTGACACCCAGACCCTGGGGAAAGGACTTCTTTTTCCCATGGCAAATGGCCTCCCTTGGCAGCCACTCACCCTGGCAGAAAGTGGGAGCCTAGCTAGAATGATGCAATCGTTGCTGGATTTTTCCAAAAGAAAAGCTGGCAGCAACTAGGGCCCTGGAAGTACTTAGAGCCTCAAACGCCACCTTGAACATATTACTGAGACCCTGGGGAAAGGACTTCGTTTTTCCCATGGAAAATGGCCTTCATTTGTGGCCACTTGGCCTGGCAGGCAGGGCAGTGCCAAGCCAGGAATCTACAAACTCTGCTGGATCCTTCCAGAACAAAAGCTGCCAGCAACTAGGACCCTGCAAGTCCTTAGAGCCCCAGATGCCACCTGTCATCTGACACCCAGAGCCTGGGCCAATGACTTCGTTTTCCCCATGGAAAATGGCCTCCATTTCTGGCCACTCGCCCTGACCAAGAGGGTGGTGCCCAGCAAGAAATTTGCAAGCTTTGCTGGATTGCTCCAAATCGAAAGCTGCCACTTGTTGTTGTTCTATTTCTCTAGAGTCCCATCATGCTGTTCTCAGATTGCTAAAGTCCATACCTCCTCGGTGTGTTCTTATGGCTGCAGATCTTCACAGCACAGACGCTTTCTTCTGCATGCTGTTCTTTCCCAGTTCAGGGCTCCTTCAAGGCTCTCCCTGAATGGCTACGCCGCCCCCTTTTATCCCAGTTCTCTTCAATGCTCACAGCTGCAGCCCATCAAGGACAACCAGGACCTGTGGGGCAAAGCCTCTAGACAGATATTCAAATAGAATCCATTTCCTCTACTCTAGCCAGTAAGTACTACCCTACAAGTCCTCAGAACCCCAAAGGCCACCTTTCATCTGACACCCAGACCCTGGGGAAAGGACTTCTTTTTCCCATGGCAAATGGCCTCCCTTGGCAGCCACTCACCCTGGCAGAAAGTGGGAGCCTAGCTAGAATGATGCAATCGTTGCTGGATTTTTCCAAAAGAAAAGCTGGCAGCAACTAGGGCCCTGGAAGTACTTAGAGCCTCAAACGCCACCTTGAACATATTACTGAGACCCTGGGGAAAGGACTTCGTTTTTCCCATGGAAAATGGCCTTCATTTGTGGCCACTTGGCCTGGCAGGCAGGGCAGTGCCAAGCCAGGAATCTACAAACTCTGCTGGATCCTTCCAAAACGAAAGCTGCCAGCAACTAGGACCCTGCAAGTCCTTAGAGCCCCAGATGCCACCAGTCATCTGACACCCAGAGCCTGGGCCAATGACTTCGTTTTCCCCATGGAAAATGGCCTCCATTTCTGGCCACTCGCCCTGACCAAGAGGGTGGTGCCCAGCAAGAAATTTGCAAGCTTTGCTGGATTGCTCCAAATCGAAAGCTGCCACTTGTTGTTGTTCTATTTCTCTAGAGTCCCATCATGCTGTTCTCAGATTGCTAAAGTCCATACCTCCTCGGTGTGTTCTTATGGCTGCAGATCTTCACAGCACAGACGCTTTCTTCTGCATGCTGTTCTTTCCCAGTTCAGGGCTCCTTCAAGGCTCTCCCTGAATGGCTACGCCGCCCCCTTTTATCCCAGTTCTCTTCAATGCTCACAGCTGCAGCCCATCAAGGACAACCAGGACCTGTGGGACAGATATTCAAATAGAATCCATTTCCTCTACTCTAGCCAGTAAGTACTACCCTACAAGTCCTCAGAACCCCAAAGGCCACCTTTCATCTGACACCCAGACCCTGGGGAAAGGACTTCTTTTTCCCATGGCAAATGGCCTCCCTTGGCAGCCACTCACCCTGGCAGAAAGTGGGAGCCTAGCAAAAATGATGCAATCGTTGCTGGATTTTTCCAAAAGAAAAGCTGGCAGCAACTAGGGCCCTGGAAGTACTTAGAGCCTCAAACGCCACCTTGAACATATTACTGAGACCCTGGGGAAAGGACTTCGTTTTTCCCATGGAAAATGGCCTTCATTTGTGGCCACTTGGCCTGGCAGGCAGGGCAGTGCCAAGCCAGGAATCTACAAACTCTGCTGGATCCTTCCAGAACAAAAGCTGCCAGCAACTAGGACCCTGCAAGTCCTTAGAGCCCCAGATGCCACCAGTCATCTGACACCCAGAGCCTGGGCCAATGACTTCGTTTTCCCCATGGAAAATGGCCTCCATTTCTGGCCACTCGCCCTGACCAAGAGGGTGGTGCCCAGCAAGAAATTTGCAAGCTTTGCTGGATTGCTCCAAATCTAAAGCTGCCACTTGTTGTTGTTCTATTTCTCTAGAGTCCCATCATGCTGTTCTCAGATTGCTAAAGTCCATACCTCCTCGGTGTGTTCTTATGGCTGCAGATCTTCACAGCACAGACGCTTTCTTCTGCATGCTGTTCTTTCCCAGTTCAGGGCTCCTTCAAGGCTCTCCCTGAATGGCTACGCCGCCCCCTTTTATCCCAGTTCTCTTCAATGCTCACAGCTGCAGCCCATCAAGGACAACCAGGACCTGTGGGGCAAAGCCTCTAGACAGATATTCAAATAGAATCCATTTCCTCTACTCTAGCCAGTAAGTACTACCCTACAAGTCCTCAGAACCCCAAAGGCCACCTTTCATCTGACACCCAGACCCTGGGGAAAGGACTTCTTTTTCCCATGGCAAATGGCCTCCCTTGGCAGCCACTCACCCTGGCAGAAAGTGGGAGCCTAGCTAGAATGATGCAATCGTTGCTGGATTTTTCCAAAAGAAAAGCTGGCAGCAACTAGGGCCCTGGAAGTACTTAGAGCCTCAAACGCCACCTTGAACATATTACTGAGACCCTGGGGAAAGGACTTCGTTTTTCCCATGGAAAATGGCCTTCATTTGTGGCCACTTGGCCTGGCAGGCAGGGCAGTGCCAAGCCAGGAATCTACAAACTGTGCTGGATCCTTCCAAAACGAAAGCTGCCAGCAACTAGGACCCTGCAAGTCCTTAGAGCCCCAGATGCCACCAGTCATCTGACACCCAGAGCCTGGGCCAATGACTTCGTTTTCCCCATGGAAAATGGCCTCCATTTCTGGCCACTCGCCCTGACCAAGAGGGTGGTGCCCAGCAAGAAATTTGCAAGCTTTGCTGGATTGCTCCAAATCTAAAGCTGCCACTTGTTGTTGTTCTATTTCTCTAGAGTCCCATCATGCTGTTCTCAGATTGCTAAAGTCCATACCTCCTCGGTGTGTTCTTATGGCTGCAGATCTTCACAGCACAGACGCTTTCTTCTGCATGCTGTTCTTTCCCAGTTCAGGGCTCCTTCAAGGCTCTCCCTGAATGGCTACGCCGCCCCCTTTTATCCCAGTTCTCTTCAATGCTCACAGCTGCAGCCCATCAAGGACAACCAGGACCTGTGGGACAGATATTCAAATAGAATCCATTTCCTCTACTCTAGCCAGTAAGTACTACCCTACAAGTCCTCAGAACCCCAAAGGCCACCTTTCATCTGACACCCAGACCCTGGGGAAAGGACTTCTTTTTCCCATGGCAAATGGCCTCCCTTGGCAGCCACTCACCCTGGCAGAAAGTGGGAGCCTAGCAAAAATGATGCAATCGTTGCTGGATTTTTCCAAAAGAAAAGCTGGCAGCAACTAGGGCCCTGGAAGTACTTAGAGCCTCAAACGCCACCTTGAACATATTACTGAGACCCTGGGGAAAGGACTTCGTTTTTCCCATGGAAAATGGCCTTCATTTGTGGCCACTTGGCCTGGCAGGCAGGGCAGTGCCAAGCCAGGAATCTACAAACTCTGCTGGATCCTTCCAGAACAAAAGCTGCCAGCAACTAGGACCCTGCAAGTCCTTAGAGCCCCAGATGCCACCAGTCATCTGACACCCAGAGCCTGGGCCAATGACTTCGTTTTCCCCATGGAAAATGGCCTCCATTTCTGGCCACTCGCCCTGACCAAGAGGGTGGTGCCCAGCAAGAAATTTGCAAGCTTTGCTGGATTGCTCCAAATCTAAAGCTGCCACTTGTTGTTGTTCTATTTCTCTAGAGTCCCATCATGCTGTTCTCAGATTGCTAAAATCCATACCTCCTCGGTGTGTTCTTATGGCTGCAGATCTTCACAGCACAGACGCTTTCTTCTGCATGCTGTTCTTTCCCAGTTCAGGGCTCCTTCAAGGCTCTCCCTGAATGGCTAAGCCGCCCCCTTTTATCCCAGTTCTCTTCAATGCTCACAGCTGCAGCCCATCAAGGACAACCAGGACCTGTGGGACAGATATTCAAATAGAATCCATTTCCTCTACTCTAGCCAGTAAGTACTACCCTACAAGTCCTCAGAACCCCAAAGGCCACCTTTCATCTGACACCCAGACCCTGGGGAAAGGACTTCTTTTTCCCATGGCAAATGGCCTCCCTTGGCAGCCACTCACCCTGGCAGAAAGTGGGAGCCTAGCTAGAATGATGCAATCGTTGCTGGATTTTTCCAAAAGAAAAGCTGGCAGCAACTAGGGCCCTGGAAGTACTTAGAGCCTCAAACGCCACCTTGAACATATTACTGAGACCCTGGGGAAAGGACTTCGTTTTTCCCATGGAAAATGGCCTTCATTTGTGGCCACTTGGCCTGGCAGGCAGGGCAGTGCCAAGCCAGGAATCTACAAACTCTGCTGGATCCTTCCAGAACGAAAGCTGCCAGCAACTAGGACCCTGCAAGTCCTTAGAGCCCCAGATGCCACCTGTCATCTGACACCCAGAGCCTGGGCCAATGACTTCGTTTTCCCCATGGAAAATGGCCTCCATTTCTGGCCACTCGCCCTGACCAAGAGGGTGGTGCCCAGCAAGAAATTTGCAAGCTTTGCTGGATTGCTCCAAATCGAAAGCTGCCACTTGTTGTTGTTCTATTTCTCTAGAGTCCCATCATGCTGTTCTCAGATTGCTAAAGTCCATACCTCCTCGGTGTGTTCTTATGGCTGCAGATCTTCACAGCACAGACGCTTTCTTCTGCATGCTGTTCTTTCCCAGTTCAGGGCTCCTTCAAGGCTCTCCCTGAATGGCTACGCCGCCCCCTTTTATCCCAGTTCTCTTCAATGCTCACAGCTGCAGCCCATCAAGGACAACCAGGACCTGTGGGACAGATATTCAAATAGAATCCATTTCCTCTACTCTAGCCAGTAAGTACTACCCTACAAGTCCTCAGAACCCCAAAGGCCACCTTTCATCTGACACCCAGATCCTGGGGAAAGGACTTCTTTTTCCCATGGCAAATGGCCTCCCTTGGCAGCCACTCACCCTGGCAGAAAGTGGGAGCCTAGCTAGAATGATGCAATCGTTGCTGGATTTTTCCAAAAGAAAAGCTGGCAGCAACTAGGGCCCTGGAAGTACTTAGAGCCTCAAACGCCACCTTGAACATATTACTGAGACCCTGGGGAAAGGACTTCGTTTTTCCCATGGAAAATGGCCTTCATTTGTGGCCACTTGGCCTGGCAGGCAGGGCAGTGCCAAGCCAGGAATCTACAAACTCTGCTGGATCCTTCCAGAACGAAAGCTGCCAGCAACTAGGACCCTGCAAGTCCTTAGAGCCCCAGATGCCACCAGTCATCTGACACCCAGAGCCTGGGCCAATGACTTCGTTTTCCCCATGGAAAATGGCCTCCATTTCTGGCCACTCGCCCTGACCAAGAGGGTGGTGCCCAGCAAGAAATTTGCAAGCTTTGCTGGATTGCTCCAAATCTAAAGCTGCCACTTGTTGTTGTTCTATTTCTCTAGAGTCCCATCATGCTGTTCTCAGATTGCTAAAGTCCATACCTCCTCGGTGTGTTCTTATGGCTGCAGATCTTCACAGCACAGACGCTTTCTTCTGCATGCTGTTCTTTCCCAGTTCAGGGCTCCTTCAAGGCTCTCCCTGAATGGCTAAGCCGCCCCCTTTTATCCCAGTTCTCTTCAATGCTCACAGCTGCAGCCCATCAAGGACAACCAGGACCTGTGGGACAGATATTCAAATAGAATCCATTTCCTCTACTCTAGCCAGTAAGTACTACCCTACAAGTCCTCAGAACCCCAAAGGCCACCTTTCATCTGACACCCAGACCCTGGGGAAAGGACTTCTTTTTCCCATGGCAAATGGCCTCCCTTGGCAGCCACTCACCCTGGCAGAAAGTGGGAGCCTAGCTAGAATGATGCAATCGTTGCTGGATTTTTCCAAAAGAAAAGCTGGCAGCAACTAGGGCCCTGGAAGTACTTAGAGCCTCAAACGCCACCTTGAACATATTCCTGAGACCCTGGGGAAAGGACTTCGTTTTTCCCATGGAAAATGGCCTTCATTTGTGGCCACTTGGCCTGGCAGGCAGGGCAGTGCCAAGCCAGGAATCTACAAACTCTGCTGGATCCTTCCAGAACGAAAGCTGCCAGCAACTAGGACCCTGCAAGTCCTTAGAGCCCCAGATGCCACCAGTCATCTGACACCCAGAGCCTGGGCCAATGACTTCGTTTTCCCCATGGAAAATGGCCTCCATTTCTGGCCACTCGCCCTGACCAAGAGGGTGGTGCCCAGCAAGAAATTTGCAAGCTTTGCTGGATTGCTCCAAATCGAAAGCTGCCACTTGTTGTTGTTCTATTTCTCTAGAGTCCCATCATGCTGTTCTCAGATTGCTAAAGTCCATACCTCCTCGGTGTGTTCTTATGGCTGCAGATCTTCACAGCACAGACGCTTTCTTCTGCATGCTGTTCTTTCCCAGTTCAGGGCTCCTTCAAGGCTCTCCCTGAATGGCTACGCCGCCCCCTTTTATCCCAGTTCTCTTCAATGCTCACAGCTGCAGCCCATCAAGGACAACCAGGACCTGTGGGACAGATATTCAAATAGAATCCATTTCCTCTACTCTAGCCAGTAAGTACTACCCTACAAGTCCTCAGAACCCCAAAGGCCACCTTTCATCTGACACCCAGACCCTGGGGAAAGGACTTCTTTTTCCCATGGCAAATGGCCTCCCTTGGCAGCCACTCACCCTGGCAGAAAGTGGGAGCCTAGCTAGAATGATGCAATCGTTGCTGGATTTTTCCAAAAGAAAAGCTGGCAGCAACTAGGGCCCTGGAAGTACTTAGAGCCTCAAACGCCACCTTGAACATATTACTGAGACCCTGGGGAAAGGACTTCGTTTTTCCCATGGAAAATGGCCTTCATTTGTGGCCACTTGGCCTGGCAGGCAGGGCAGTGCCAAGCCAGGAATCTACAAACTCTGCTGGATCCTTCCAGAACAAAAGCTGCCAGCAACTAGGACCCTGCAAGTCCTTAGAGCCCCAGATGCCACCTGTCATCTGACACCCAGAGCCTGGGCCAATGACTTCGTTTTCCCCATGGAAAATGGCCTCCATTTCTGGCCACTCGCCCTGACCAAGAGGGTGGTGCCCAGCAAGAAATTTGCAAGCTTTGCTGGATTGCTCCAAATCGAAAGCTGCCACTTGTTGTTGTTCTATTTCTCTAGAGTCCCATCATGCTGTTCTCAGATTGCTAAAGTCCATACCTCCTCGGTGTGTTCTTATGGCTGCAGATCTTCACAGCACAGACGCTTTCTTCTGCATGCTGTTCTTTCCCAGTTCAGGGCTCCTTCAAGGCTCTCCCTGAATGGCTAAGCCGCCCCCTTTTATCCCAGTTCTCTTCAATGCTCACAGCTGCAGCCCATCAAGGACAACCAGGACCTGTGGGGCAAAGCCTCTAGACAGATATTCAAATAGAATCCATTTCCTCTACTCTAGCCAGTAAGTACTACCCTACAAGTCCTCAGAACCCCAAAGGCCACCTTTCATCTGACACCCAGACCCTGGGGAAAGGACTTCTTTTTCCCATGGCAAATGGCCTCCCTTGGCAGCCACTCACCCTGGCAGAAAGTGGGAGCCTAGCTAGAATGATGCAATCGTTGCTGGATTTTTCCAAAAGAAAAGCTGGCAGCAACTAGGGCCCTGGAAGTACTTAGAGCCTCAAACGCCACCTTGAACATATTACTGAGACCCTGGGGAAAGGACTTCTTTTTCCCATGGAAAATGGCCTTCATTTGTGGCCACTTGGCCTGGCAGGCAGGGCAGTGCCAAGCCAGGAATCTACAAACTGTGCTGGATCCTTCCAAAACGAAAGCTGCCAGCAACTAGGACCCTGCAAGTCCTTAGAGCCCCAGATGCCACCTGTCATCTGACACCCAGAGCCTGGGCCAATGACTTCGTTTTCCCCATGGAAAATGGCCTCCATTTCTGGCCACTCGCCCTGACCAAGAGGGTGGTGCCCAGCAAGAAATTTGCAAGCTTTGCTGGATTGCTCCAAATCGAAAGCTGCCACTTGTTGTTGTTCTATTTCTCTAGAGTCCCATCATGCTGTTCTCAGATTGCTAAAATCCATACCTCCTCGGTGTGTTCTTATGGCTGCAGATCTTCACAGCACAGACGCTTTCTTCTGCATGCTGTTCTTTCCCAGTTCAGGGCTCCTTCAAGGCTCTCCCTGAATGGCTACGCCGCCCCCTTTTATCCCAGTTCTCTTCAATGCTCACAGCTGCAGCCCATCAAGGACAACCAGGACCTGTGGGACAGATATTCAAATAGAATCCATTTCCTCTACTCTAGCCAGTAAGTACTACCCTACAAGTCCTCAGAACCCCAAAGGCCACCTTTCATCTGACACCCAGACCCTGGGGAAAGGACTTCTTTTTCCCATGGCAAATGGCCTCCCTTGGCAGCCACTCACCCTGGCAGAAAGTGGGAGCCTAGCTAGAATGATGCAATCGTTGCTGGATTTTTCCAAAAGAAAAGCTGGCAGCAACTAGGGCCCTGGAAGTACTTAGAGCCTCAAACGCCACCTTGAACATATTACTGAGACCCTGGGGAAAGGACTTCGTTTTTCCCATGGAAAATGGCCTTCATTTGTGGCCACTTGGCCTGGCAGGCAGGGCAGTGCCAAGCCAGGAATCTACAAACTCTGCTGGATCCTTCCAGAACGAAAGCTGCCAGCAACTAGGACCCTGCAAGTCCTTAGAGCCCCAGATGCCACCAGTCATCTGACACCCAGAGCCTGGGCCAATGACTTCGTTTTCCCCATGGAAAATGGCCTCCATTTCTGGCCACTCGCCCTGACCAAGAGGGTGGTGCCCAGCAAGAAATTTGCAAGCTTTGCTGGATTGCTCCAAATCGAAAGCTGCCACTTGTTGTTGTTCTATTTCTCTAGAGTCCCATCATGCTGTTCTCAGATTGCTAAAGTCCATACCTCCTCGGTGTGTTCTTATGGCTGCAGATCTTCACAGCACAGACGCTTTCTTCTGCATGCTGTTCTTTCCCAGTTCAGGGCTCCTTCAAGGCTCTCCCTGAATGGCTACGCCGCCCCCTTTTATCCCAGTTCTCTTCAATGCTCACAGCTGCAGCCCATCAAGGACAACCAGGACCTGTGGGACAGATATTCAAATAGAATCCATTTCCTCTACTCTAGCCAGTAAGTACTACCCTACAAGTCCTCAGAACCCCAAAGGCCACCTTTCATCTGACACCCAGACCCTGGGGAAAGGACTTCTTTTTCCCATGGCAAATGGCCTCCCTTGGCAGCCACTCACCCTGGCAGAAAGTGGGAGCCTAGCTAGAATGATGCAATCGTTGCTGGATTTTTCCAAAAGAAAAGCTGGCAGCAACTAGGGCCCTGGAAGTACTTAGAGCCTCAAACGCCACCTTGAACATATTACTGAGACCCTGGGGAAAGGACTTCGTTTTTCCCATGGAAAATGGCCTTCATTTGTGGCCACTTGGCCTGGCAGGCAGGGCAGTGCCAAGCCAGGAATCTACAAACTCTGCTGGATCCTTCCAGAACGAAAGCTGCCAGCAACTAGGACCCTGCAAGTCCTTAGAGCCCCAGATGCCACCAGTCATCTGACACCCAGAGCCTGGGCCAATGACTTCGTTTTCCCCATGGAAAATGGCCTCCATTTCTGGCCACTCGCCCTGACCAAGAGGGTGGTGCCCAGCAAGAAATTTGCAAGCTTTGCTGGATTGCTCCAAATCGAAAGCTGCCACTTGTTGTTGTTCTATTTCTCTAGAGTCCCATCATGCTGTTCTCAGATTGCTAAAGTCCATACCTCCTCGGTGTGTTCTTATGGCTGCAGATCTTCACAGCACAGACGCTTTCTTCTGCATGCTGTTCTTTCCCAGTTCAGGGCTCCTTCAAGGCTCTCCCTGAATGGCTACGCCGCCCCCTTTTATCCCAGTTCTCTTCAATGCTCACAGCTGCAGCCCATCAAGGACAACCAGGACCTGTGGGACAGATATTCAAATAGAATCCATTTCCTCTACTCTAGCCAGTAAGTACTACCCTACAAGTCCTCAGAACCCCAAAGGCCACCTTTCATCTGACACCCAGACCCTGGGGAAAGGACTTCTTTTTCCCATGGCAAATGGCCTCCCTTGGCAGCCACTCACCCTGGCAGAAAGTGGGAGCCTAGCTAGAATGATGCAATCGTTGCTGGATTTTTCCAAAAGAAAAGCTGGCAGCAACTAGGGCCCTGGAAGTACTTAGAGCCTCAAACGCCACCTTGAACATATTACTGAGACCCTGGGGAAAGGACTTCGTTTTTCCCATGGAAAATGGCCTTCATTTGTGGCCACTTGGCCTGGCAGGCAGGGCAGTGCCAAGCCAGGAATCTACAAACTCTGCTGGATCCTTCCAGAACGAAAGCTGCCAGCAACTAGGACCCTGCAAGTCCTTAGAGCCCCAGATGCCACCAGTCATCTGACACCCAGAGCCTGGGCCAATGACTTCGTTTTCCCCATGGAAAATGGCCTCCATTTCTGGCCACTCGCCCTGACCAAGAGGGTGGTGCCCAGCAAGAAATTTGCAAGCTTTGCTGGATTGCTCCAAATCTAAAGCTGCCACTTGTTGTTGTTCTATTTCTCTAGAGTCCCATCATGCTGTTCTCAGATTGCTAAAGTCCATACCTCCTCGGTGTGTTCTTATGGCTGCAGATCGTCACAGCACAGACGCTTTCTTCTGCATGCTGTTCTTTCCCAGTTCAGGGCTCCTTCAAGGCTCTCCCTGAATGGCTACGCCGCCCCCTTTTATCCCAGTTCTCTTCAATGCTCACAGCTGCAGCCCATCAAGGACAACCAGGACCTGTGGGACAGATATTCAAATAGAATCCATTTCCTCTACTCTAGCCAGTAAGTACTACCCTACAAGTCCTCAGAACCCCAAAGGCCACCTTTCATCTGACACCCAGACCCTGGGGAAAGGACTTCTTTTTCCCATGGCAAATGGCCTCCCTTGGCAGCCACTCACCCTGGCAGAAAGTGGGAGCCTAGCTAGAATGATGCAATCGTTGCTGGATTTTTCCAAAAGAAAAGCTGGCAGCAACTAGGGCCCTGGAAGTACTTAGAGCCTCAAACGCCACCTTGAACATATTACTGAGACCCTGGGGAAAGGACTTTGTTTTTCCCATGGAAAATGGCCTTCATTTGTGGCCACTTGGCCTGGCAGGCAGGGCAGTGCCAAGCCAGGAATCTACAAACTCTGCTGGATCCTTCCAGAACGAAAGCTGCCAGCAACTAGGACCCTGCAAGTCCTTAGAGCCCCAGATGCCACCAGTCATCTGACACCCAGAGCCTGGGCCAATGACTTCGTTTTCCCCATGGAAAATGGCCTCCATTTCTGGCCACTCGCCCTGACCAAGAGGGTGGTGCCCAGCAAGAAATTTGCAAGCTTTGCTGGATTGCTCCAAATCTAAAGCTGCCACTTGTTGTTGTTCTATTTCTCTAGAGTCCCATCATGCTGTTCTCAGATTGCTAAAGTCCATACCTCCTCGGTGTGTTCTTATGGCTGCAGATCTTCACAGCACAGACGCTTTCTTCTGCATGCTGTTCTTTCCCAGTTCAGGGCTCCTTCAAGGCTCTCCCTGAATGGCTAAGCCGCCCCCTTTTATCCCAGTTCTCTTCAATGCTCACAGCTGCAGCCCATCAAGGACAACCAGGACCTGTGGGGCAAAGCCTCTAGACAGATATTCAAATAGAATCCATTTCCTCTACTCTAGCCAGTAAGTACTACCCTACAAGTCCTCAGAACCCCAAAGGCCACCTTTCATCTGACACCCAGACCCTGGGGAAAGGACTTCTTTTTCCCATGGCAAATGGCCTCCCTTGGCAGCCACTCACCCTGGCAGAAAGTGGGAGCCTAGCTAGAATGATGCAATCGTTGCTGGATTTTTCCAAAAGAAAAGCTGGCAGCAACTAGGGCCCTGGAAGTACTTAGAGCCTCAAACGCCACCTTGAACATATTACTGAGACCCTGGGGAAAGGACTTCGTTTTTCCCATGGAAAATGGCCTTCATTTGTGGCCACTTGGCCTGGCAGGCAGGGCAGTGCCAAGCCAGGAATCTACAAACTCTGCTGGATCCTTCCAGAACGAAAGCTGCCAGCAACTAGGACCCTGCAAGTCCTTAGAGCCCCAGATGCCACCAGTCATCTGACACCCAGAGCCTGGGCCAATGACTTCGTTTTCCCCATGGAAAATGGCCTCCATTTCTGGCCACTCGCCCTGACCAAGAGGGTGGTGCCCAGCAAGAAATTTGCAAGCTTTGCTGGATTGCTCCAAATCGAAAGCTGCCACTTGTTGTTGTTCTATTTCTCTAGAGTCCCATCATGCTGTTCTCAGATTGCTAAAGTCCATACCTCCTCGGTGTGTTCTTATGGCTGCAGATCTTCACAGCACAGACGCTTTCTTCTGCATGCTGTTCTTTCCCAGTTCAGGGCTCCTTCAAGGCTCTCCCTGAATGGCTACGCCGCCCCCTTTTATCCCAGTTCTCTTCAATGCTCACAGCTGCAGCCCATCAAGGACAACCAGGACCTGTGGGACAGATATTCAAATAGAATCCATTTCCTCTACTCTAGCCAGTAAGTACTACCCTACAAGTCCTCAGAACCCCAAAGGCCACCTTTCATCTGACACCCAGACCCTGGGGAAAGGACTTCTTTTTCCCATGGCAAATGGCCTCCCTTGGCAGCCACTCACCCTGGCAGAAAGTGGGAGCCTAGCTAGAATGATGCAATCGTTGCTGGATTTTTCCAAAAGAAAAGCTGGCAGCAACTAGGGCCCTGGAAGTACTTAGAGCCTCAAACGCCACCTTGAACATATTACTGAGACCCTGGGGAAAGGACTTCGTTTTTCCCATGGAAAATGGCCTTCATTTGTGGCCACTTGGCCTGGCAGGCAGGGCAGTGCCAAGCCAGGAATCTACAAACTCTGCTGGATCCTTCCAGAACGAAAGCTGCCAGCAACTAGGACCCTGCAAGTCCTTAGAGCCCCAGATGCCACCAGTCATCTGACACCCAGAGCCTGGGCCAATGACTTCGTTTTCCCCATGGAAAATGGCCTCCATTTCTGGCCACTCGCCCTGACCAAGAGGGTGGTGCCCAGCAAGAAATTTGCAAGCTTTGCTGGATTGCTCCAAATCTAAAGCTGCCACTTGTTGTTGTTCTATTTCTCTAGAGTCCCATCATGCTGTTCTCAGATTGCTAAAGTCCATACCTCCTCGGTGTGTTCTTATGGCTGCAGATCTTCACAGCACAGACGCTTTCTTCTGCATGCTGTTCTTTCCCAGTTCAGGGCTCCTTCAAGGCTCTCCCTGAATGGCTACGCCGCCCCCTTTTATCCCAGTTCTCTTCAATGCTCACAGCTGCAGCCCATCAAGGACAACCAGGACCTGTGGGACAGATATTCAAATAGAATCCATTTCCTCTACTCTAGCCAGTAAGTACTACCCTACAAGTCCTCAGAACCCCAAAGGCCACCTTTCATCTGACACCCAGACCCTGGGGAAAGGACTTCTTTTTCCCATGGCAAATGGCCTCCCTTGGCAGCCACTCACCCTGGCAGAAAGTGGGAGCCTAGCTAGAATGATGCAATCGTTGCTGGATTTTTCCAAAAGAAAAGCTGGCAGCAACTAGGGCCCTGGAAGTACTTAGAGCCTCAAACGCCACCTTGAACATATTACTGAGACCCTGGGGAAAGGACTTCGTTTTTCCCATGGAAAATGGCCTTCATTTGTGGCCACTTGGCCTGGCAGGCAGGGCAGTGCCAAGCCAGGAATCTACAAACTCTGCTGGATCCTTCCAGAACGAAAGCTGCCAGCAACTAGGACCCTGCAAGTCCTTAGAGCCCCAGATGCCACCAGTCATCTGACACCCAGAGCCTGGGCCAATGACTTCGTTTTCCCCATGGAAAATGGCCTCCATTTCTGGCCACTCGCCCTGACCAAGAGGGTGGTGCCCAGCAAGAAATTTGCAAGCTTTGCTGGATTGCTCCAAATCTAAAGCTGCCACTTGTTGTTGTTCTATTTCTCTAGAGTCCCATCATGCTGTTCTCAGATTGCTAAAGTCCATACCTCCTCGGTGTGTTCTTATGGCTGCAGATCTTCACAGCACAGACGCTTTCTTCTGCATGCTGTTCTTTCCCAGTTCAGGGCTCCTTCAAGGCTCTCCCTGAATGGCTACGCCGCCCCCTTTTATCCCAGTTCTCTTCAATGCTCACAGCTGCAGCCCATCAAGGACAACCAGGACCTGTGGGACAGATATTCAAATAGAATCCATTTCCTCTACTCTAGCCAGTAAGTACTACCCTACAAGTCCTCAGAACCCCAAAGGCCACCTTTCATCTGACACCCAGACCCTGGGGAAAGGACTTCTTTTTCCCATGGCAAATGGCCTCCCTTGGCAGCCACTCACCCTGGCAGAAAGTGGGAGCCTAGCTAGAATGATGCAATCGTTGCTGGATTTTTCCAAAAGAAAAGCTGCCAGCAACTAGGGCCCTGGAAGTACTTAGAGCCTCAAACGCCACCTTGAACATATTACTGAGACCCTGGGGAAAGGACTTTGTTTTTCCCATGGAAAATGGCCTTCATTTGTGGCCACTTGGCCTGGCAGGCAGGGCAGTGCCAAGCCAGGAATCTACAAACTCTGCTGGATCCTTCCAGAATGAAAGCTGCCAGCAACTAGGACCCTGCAAGTCCTTAGAGCCCCAGATGCCACCAGTCATCTGACACCCAGAGCCTGGGCCAATGACTTCGTTTTCCCCATGGAAAATGGCCTCCATTTCTGGCCACTCGCCCTGACCAAGAGGGTGGTGCCCAGCAAGAAATTTGCAAGCTTTGCTGGATTGCTCCAAATCTAAAGCTGCCACTTGTTGTTGTTCTATTTCTCTAGAGTCCCATCATGCTGTTCTCAGATTGCTAAAGTCCATACCTCCTCGGTGTGTTCTTATGGCTGCAGATCTTCACAGCACAGACGCTTTCTTCTGCATGCTGTTCTTTCCCAGTTCAGGGCTCCTTCAAGGCTCTCCCTGAATGGCTAAGCCGCCCCCTTTTATCCCAGTTCTCTTCAATGCTCACAGCTGCAGCCCATCAAGGACAACCAGGACCTGTGGGGCAAAGTCTCTAGACAGATATTCAAATAGAATCCATTTCCTCTACTCTAGCCAGTAAGTACTACCCTACAAGTCCTCAGAACCCCAAAGGCCACCTTTCATCTGACACCCAGACCCTGGGGAAAGGACTTCTTTTTCCCATGGCAAATGGCCTCCCTTGGCAGCCACTCACCCTGGCAGAAAGTGGGAGCCTAGCTAGAATGATGCAATCGTTGCTGGATTTTTCCAAAAGAAAAGCTGGCAGCAACTAGGGCCCTGGAAGTACTTAGAGCCTCAAACGCCACCTTGAACATATTCCTGAGACCCTGGGGAAAGGACTTCGTTTTTCCCATGGAAAATGGCCTTCATTTGTGGCCACTTGGCCTGGCAGGCAGGGCAGTGCCAAGCCAGGAATCTACAAACTGTGCTGGATCCTTCCAGAACGAAAGCTGCCAGCAACTAGGACCCTGCAAGTCCTTAGAGCCCCAGATGCCACCAGTCATCTGACACCCAGAGCCTGGGCCAATGACTTCGTTTTCCCCATGGAAAATGGCCTCCATTTCTGGCCACTCGCCCTGACCAAGAGGGTGGTGCCCAGCAAGAAATTTGCAAGCTTTGCTGGATTGCTCCAAATCGAAAGCTGCCACTTGTTGTTGTTCTATTTCTCTAGAGTCCCATCATGCTGTTCTCAGATTGCTAAAGTCCATACCTCCTCGGTGTGTTCTTATGGCTGCAGATCTTCACAGCACAGACGCTTTCTTCTGCATGCTGTTCTTTCCCAGTTCAGGGCTCCTTCAAGGCTCTCCCTGAATGGCTACGCCGCCCCCTTTTATCCCAGTTCTCTTCAATGCTCACAGCTGCAGCCCATCAAGGACAACCAGGACCTGTGGGACAGATATTCAAATAGAATCCATTTCCTCTACTCTAGCCAGTAAGTACTACCCTACAAGTCCTCAGAACCCCAAAGGCCACCTTTCATCTGACACCCAGACCCTGGGGAAAGGACTTCTTTTTCCCATGGCAAATGGCCTCCCTTGGCAGCCACTCACCCTGGCAGAAAGTGGGAGCCTAGCTAGAATGATGCAATCGTTGCTGGATTTTTCCAAAAGAAAAGCTGGCAGCAACTAGGGCCCTGGAAGTACTTAGAGCCTCAAACGCCACCTTGAACATATTACTGAGACCCTGGGGAAAGGACTTCGTTTTTCCCATGGAAAATGGCCTTCATTTGTGGCCACTTGGCCTGGCAGGCAGGGCAGTGCCAAGCCAGGAATCTACAAACTCTGCTGGATCCTTCCAGAACGAAAGCTGCCAGCAACTAGGACCCTGCAAGTCCTTAGAGCCCCAGATGCCACCAGTCATCTGACACCCAGAGCCTGGGCCAATGACTTCGTTTTCCCCATGGAAAATGGCCTCCATTTCTGGCCACTCGCCCTGACCAAGAGGGTGGTGCCCAGCAAGAAATTTGCAAGCTTTGCTGGATTGCTCCAAATCTAAAGCTGCCACTTGTTGTTGTTCTATTTCTCTAGAGTCCCATCATGCTGTTCTCAGATTGCTAAAGTCCATACCTCCTCGGTGTGTTCTTATGGCTGCAGATCTTCACAGCACAGACGCTTTCTTCTGCATGCTGTTCTTTCCCAGTTCAGGGCTCCTTCAAGGCTCTCCCTGAATGGCTAAGCCGCCCCCTTTTATCCCAGTTCTCTTCAATGCTCACAGCTGCAGCCCATCAAGGACAACCAGGACCTGTGGGACAGATATTCAAATAGAATCCATTTCCTCTACTCTAGCCAGTAAGTACTACCCTACAAGTCCTCAGAACCCCAAAGGCCACCTTTCATCTGACACCCAGACCCTGGGGAAAGGACTTCTTTTTCCCATGGCAAATGGCCTCCCTTGGCAGCCACTCACCCTGGCAGAAAGTGGGAGCCTAGCTAGAATGATGCAATCGTTGCTGGATTTTTCCAAAAGAAAAGCTGGCAGCAACTAGGGCCCTGGAAGTACTTAGAGCCTCAAACGCCACCTTGAACATATTCCTGAGACCCTGGGGAAAGGACTTCGTTTTTCCCATGGAAAATGGCCTTCATTTGTGGCCACTTGGCCTGGCAGGCAGGGCAGTGCCAAGCCAGGAATCTACAAACTCTGCTGGATCCTTCCAGAACGAAAGCTGCCAGCAACTAGGACCCTGCAAGTCCTTAGAGCCCCAGATGCCACCAGTCATCTGACACCCAGAGCCTGGGCCAATGACTTCGTTTTCCCCATGGAAAATGGCCTCCATTTCTGGCCACTCGCCCTGACCAAGAGGGTGGTGCCCAGCAAGAAATTTGCAAGCTTTGCTGGATTGCTCCAAATCTAAAGCTGCCACTTGTTGTTGTTCTATTTCTCTAGAGTCCCATCATGCTGTTCTCAGATTGCTAAAGTCCATACCTCCTCGGTGTGTTCTTATGGCTGCAGATCTTCACAGCACAGACGCTTTCTTCTGCATGCTGTTCTTTCCCAGTTCAGGGCTCCTTCAAGGCTCTCCCTGAATGGCTACGCCGCCCCCTTTTATCCCAGTTCTCTTCAATGCTCACAGCTGCAGCCCATCAAGGACAACCAGGACCTGTGGGACAGATATTCAAATAGAATCCATTTCCTCTACTCTAGCCAGTAAGTACTACCCTACAAGTCCTCAGAACCCCAAAGGCCACCTTTCATCTGACACCCAGACCCTGGGGAAAGGACTTCTTTTTCCCATGGCAAATGGCCTCCCTTGGCAGCCACTCACCCTGGCAGAAAGTGGGAGCCTAGCTAGAATGATGCAATCGTTGCTGGATTTTTCCAAAAGAAAAGCTGGCAGCAACTAGGGCCCTGGAAGTACTTAGAGCCTCAAACGCCACCTTGAACATATTACTGAGACCCTGGGGAAAGGACTTCGTTTTTCCCATGGAAAATGGCCTTCATTTGTGGCCACTTGGCCTGGCAGGCAGGGCAGTGCCAAGCCAGGAATCTACAAACTCTGCTGGATCCTTCCAGAACAAAAGCTGCCAGCAACTAGGACCCTGCAAGTCCTTAGAGCCCCAGATGCCACCTGTCATCTGACACCCAGAGCCTGGGCCAATGACTTCGTTTTCCCCATGGAAAATGGCCTCCATTTCTGGCCACTCGCCCTGACCAAGAGGGTGGTGCCCAGCAAGAAATTTGCAAGCTTTGCTGGATTGCTCCAAATCGAAAGCTGCCACTTGTTGTTGTTCTATTTCTCTAGAGTCCCATCATGCTGTTCTCAGATTGCTAAAGTCCATACCTCCTCGGTGTGTTCTTATGGCTGCAGATCTTCACAGCACAGACGCTTTCTTCTGCATGCTGTTCTTTCCCAGTTCAGGGCTCCTTCAAGGCTCTCCCTGAATGGCTACGCCGCCCCCTTTTATCCCAGTTCTCTTCAATGCTCACAGCTGCAGCCCATCAAGGACAACCAGGACCTGTGGGGCAAAGCCTCTAGACAGATATTCAAATAGAATCCATTTCCTCTACTCTAGCCAGTAAGTACTACCCTACAAGTCCTCAGAACCCCAAAGGCCACCTTTCATCTGACACCCAGACCCTGGGGAAAGGACTTCTTTTTCCCATGGCAAATGGCCTCCCTTGGCAGCCACTCACCCTGGCAGAAAGTGGGAGCCTAGCTAGAATGATGCAATCGTTGCTGGATTTTTCCAAAAGAAAAGCTGGCAGCAACTAGGGCCCTGGAAGTACTTAGAGCCTCAAACGCCACCTTGAACATATTCCTGAGACCCTGGGGAAAGGACTTCGTTTTTCCCATGGAAAATGGCCTTCATTTGTGGCCACTTGGCCTGGCAGGCAGGGCAGTGCCAAGCCAGGAATCTACAAACTCTGCTGGATCCTTCCAGAACGAAAGCTGCCAGCAACTAGGACCCTGCAAGTCCTTAGAGCCCCAGATGCCACCAGTCATCTGACACCCAGAGCCTGGGCCAATGACTTCGTTTTCCCCATGGAAAATGGCCTCCATTTCTGGCCACTCGCCCTGACCAAGAGGGTGGTGCCCAGCAAGAAATTTGCAAGCTTTGCTGGATTGCTCCAAATCTAAAGCTGCCACTTGTTGTTGTTCTATTTCTCTAGAGTCCCATCATGCTGTTCTCAGATTGCTAAAGTCCATACCTCCTCGGTGTGTTCTTATGGCTGCAGATCTTCACAGCACAGACGCTTTCTTCTGCATGCTGTTCTTTCCCAGTTCAGGGCTCCTTCAAGGCTCTCCCTGAATGGCTACGCCGCCCCCTTTTATCCCAGTTCTCTTCAATGCTCACAGCTGCAGCCCATCAAGGACAACCAGGACCTGTGGGACAGATATTCAAATAGAATCCATTTCCTCTACTCTAGCCAGTAAGTACTACCCTACAAGTCCTCAGAACCCCAAAGGCCACCTTTCATCTGACACCCAGACCCTGGGGAAAGGACTTCTTTTTCCCATGGCAAATGGCCTCCCTTGGCAGCCACTCACCCTGGCAGAAAGTGGGAGCCTAGCTAGAATGATGCAATCGTTGCTGGATTTTTCCAAAAGAAAAGCTGGCAGCAACTAGGGCCCTGGAAGTACTTAGAGCCTCAAACGCCACCTTGAACATATTACTGAGCCCCTGGGGAAAGGACTTCGTTTTTCCCATGGAAAATGGCCTTCATTTGTGGCCACTTGGCCTGGCAGGCAGGGCAGTGCCAAGCCAGGAATCTACAAACTCTGCTGGATCCTTCCAGAACAAAAGCTGCCAGCAACTAGGACCCTGCAAGTCCTTAGAGCCCCAGATGCCACCTGTCATCTGACACCCAGAGCCTGGGCCAATGACTTCGTTTTCCCCATGGAAAATGGCCTCCATTTCTGGCCACTCGCCCTGACCAAGAGGGTGGTGCCCAGCAAGAAATTTGCAAGCTTTGCTGGATTGCTCCAAATCGAAAGCTGCCACTTGTTGTTGTTCTATTTCTCTAGAGTCCCATCATGCTGTTCTCAGATTGCTAAAGTCCATACCTCCTCGGTGTGTTCTTATGGCTGCAGATCTTCACAGCACAGACGCTTTCTTCTGCATGCTGTTCTTTCCCAGTTCAGGGCTCCTTCAAGGCTCTCCCTGAATGGCTACGCCGCCCCCTTTTATCCCAGTTCTCTTCAATGCTCACAGCTGCAGCCCATCAAGGACAACCAGGACCTGTGGGGCAAAGCCTCTAGACAGATATTCAAATAGAATCCATTTCCTCTACTCTAGCCAGTAAGTACTACCCTACAAGTCCTCAGAACCCCAAAGGCCACCTTTCATCTGACACCCAGACCCTGGGGAAAGGACTTCTTTTTCCCATGGCAAATGGCCTCCCTTGGCAGCCACTCACCCTGGCAGAAAGTGGGAGCCTAGCTAGAATGATGCAATCGTTGCTGGATTTTTCCAAAAGAAAAGCTGCCAGCAACTAGGGCCCTGGAAGTACTTAGAGCCTCAAACGCCACCTTGAACATATTACTGAGACCCTGGGGAAAGGACTTCGTTTTTCCCATGGAAAATGGCCTTCATTTGTGGCCACTTGGCCTGGCAGGCAGGGCAGTGCCAAGCCAGGAATCTACAAACTGTGCTGGATCCTTCCAAAACGAAAGCTGCCAGCAACTAGGACCCTGCAAGTCCTTAGAGCCCCAGATGCCACCAGTCATCTGACACCCAGAGCCTGGGCCAATGACTTCGTTTTCCCCATGGAAAATGGCCTCCATTTCTGGCCACTCGCCCTGACCAAGAGGGTGGTGCCCAGCAAGAAATTTGCAAGCTTTGCTGGATTGCTCCAAATCGAAAGCTGCCACTTGTTGTTGTTCTATTTCTCTAGAGTCCCATCATGCTGTTCTCAGATTGCTAAAGTCCATACCTCCTCGGTGTGTTCTTATGGCTGCAGATCTTCACAGCACAGACGCTTTCTTCTGCATGCTGTTCTTTCCCAGTTCAGGGCTCCTTCAAGGCTCTCCCTGAATGGCTACGCCGCCCCCTTTTATCCCAGTTCTCTTCAATGCTCACAGCTGCAGCCCATCAAGGACAACCAGGACCTGTGGGACAGATATTCAAATAGAATCCATTTCCTCTACTCTAGCCAGTAAGTACTACCCTACAAGTCCTCAGAACCCCAAAGGCCACCTTTCATCTGACACCCAGACCCTGGGGAAAGGACTTCTTTTTCCCATGGCAAATGGCCTCCCTTGGCAGCCACTCACCCTGGCAGAAAGTGGGAGCCTAGCAAAAATGATGCAATCGTTGCTGGATTTTTCCAAAAGAAAAGCTGGCAGCAACTAGGGCCCTGGAAGTACTTAGAGCCTCAAACGCCACCTTGAACATATTACTGAGACCCTGGGGAAAGGACTTCGTTTTTCCCATGGAAAATGGCCTTCATTTGTGGCCACTTGGCCTGGCAGGCAGGGCAGTGCCAAGCCAGGAATCTACAAACTCTGCTGGATCCTTCCAGAACAAAAGCTGCCAGCAACTAGGACCCTGCAAGTCCTTAGAGCCCCAGATGCCACCAGTCATCTGACACCCAGAGCCTGGGCCAATGACTTCGTTTTCCCCATGGAAAATGGCCTCCATTTCTGGCCACTCGCCCTGACCAAGAGGGTGGTGCCCAGCAAGAAATTTGCAAGCTTTGCTGGATTGCTCCAAATCTAAAGCTGCCACTTGTTGTTGTTCTATTTCTCTAGAGTCCCATCATGCTGTTCTCAGATTGCTAAAGTCCATACCTCCTCGGTGTGTTCTTATGGCTGCAGATCTTCACAGCACAGACGCTTTCTTCTGCATGCTGTTCTTTCCCAGTTCAGGGCTCCTTCAAGGCTCTCCCTGAATGGCTACGCCGCCCCCTTTTATCCCAGTTCTCTTCAATGCTCACAGCTGCAGCCCATCAAGGACAACCAGGACCTGTGGGACAGATATTCAAATAGAATCCATTTCCTCTACTCTAGCCAGTAAGTACTACCCTACAAGTCCTCAGAACCCCAAAGGCCACCTTTCATCTGACACCCAGACCCTGGGGAAAGGACTTCTTTTTCCCATGGCAAATGGCCTCCCTTGGCAGCCACTCACCCTGGCAGAAAGTGGGAGCCTAGCTAGAATGATGCAATCGTTGCTGGATTTTTCCAAAAGAAAAGCTGGCAGCAACTAGGGCCCTGGAAGTACTTAGAGCCTCAAACGCCACCTTGAACATATTACTGAGACCCTGGGGAAAGGACTTCGTTTTTCCCATGGAAAATGGCCTTCATTTGTGGCCACTTGGCCTGGCAGGCAGGGCAGTGCCAAGCCAGGAATCTACAAACTCTGCTGGATCCTTCCAGAACAAAAGCTGCCAGCAACTAGGACCCTGCAAGTCCTTAGAGCCCCAGATGCCACCTGTCATCTGACACCCAGAGCCTGGGCCAATGACTTCGTTTTCCCCATGGAAAATGGCCTCCATTTCTGGCCACTCGCCCTGACCAAGAGGGTGGTGCCCAGCAAGAAATTTGCAAGCTTTGCTGGATTGCTCCAAATCGAAAGCTGCCACTTGTTGTTGTTCTATTTCTCTAGAGTCCCATCATGCTGTTCTCAGATTGCTAAAGTCCATACCTCCTCGGTGTGTTCTTATGGCTGCAGATCTTCACAGCACAGACGCTTTCTTCTGCATGCTGTTCTTTCCCAGTTCAGGGCTCCTTCAAGGCTCTCCCTGAATGGCTACGCCGCCCCCTTTTATCCCAGTTCTCTTCAATGCTCACAGCTGCAGCCCATCAAGGACAACCAGGACCTGTGGGGCAAAGCCTCTAGACAGATATTCAAATAGAATCCATTTCCTCTACTCTAGCCAGTAAGTACTACCCTACAAGTCCTCAGAACCCCAAAGGCCACCTTTCATCTGACACCCAGACCCTGGGGAAAGGACTTCTTTTTCCCATGGCAAATGGCCTCCCTTGGCAGCCACTCACCCTGGCAGAAAGTGGGAGCCTAGCTAGAATGATGCAATCGTTGCTGGATTTTTCCAAAAGAAAAGCTGGCAGCAACTAGGGCCCTGGAAGTACTTAGAGCCTCAAACGCCACCTTGAACATATTACTGAGACCCTGGGGAAAGGACTTCGTTTTTCCCATGGAAAATGGCCTTCATTTGTGGCCACTTGGCCTGGCAGGCAGGGCAGTGCCAAGCCAGGAATCTACAAACTGTGCTGGATCCTTCCAAAACGAAAGCTGCCAGCAACTAGGACCCTGCAAGTCCTTAGAGCCCCAGATGCCACCAGTCATCTGACACCCAGAGCCTGGGCCAATGACTTCGTTTTCCCCATGGAAAATGGCCTCCATTTCTGGCCACTCGCCCTGACCAAGAGGGTGGTGCCCAGCAAGAAATTTGCAAGCTTTGCTGGATTGCTCCAAATCGAAAGCTGCCACTTGTTGTTGTTCTATTTCTCTAGAGTCCCATCATGCTGTTCTCAGATTGCTAAAGTCCATACCTCCTCGGTGTGTTCTTATGGCTGCAGATCTTCACAGCACAGACGCTTTCTTCTGCATGCTGTTCTTTCCCAGTTCAGGGCTCCTTCAAGGCTCTCCCTGAATGGCTACGCCGCCCCCTTTTATCCCAGTTCTCTTCAATGCTCACAGCTGCAGCCCATCAAGGACAACCAGGACCTGTGGGACAGATATTCAAATAGAATCCATTTCCTCTACTCTAGCCAGTAAGTACTACCCTACAAGTCCTCAGAACCCCAAAGGCCACCTTTCATCTGACACCCAGACCCTGGGGAAAGGACTTCTTTTTCCCATGGCAAATGGCCTCCCTTGGCAGCCACTCACCCTGGCAGAAAGTGGGAGCCTAGCAAAAATGATGCAATCGTTGCTGGATTTTTCCAAAAGAAAAGCTGGCAGCAACTAGGGCCCTGGAAGTACTTAGAGCCTCAAACGCCACCTTGAACATATTACTGAGACCCTGGGGAAAGGACTTCGTTTTTCCCATGGAAAATGGCCTTCATTTGTGGCCACTTGGCCTGGCAGGCAGGGCAGTGCCAAGCCAGGAATCTACAAACTCTGCTGGATCCTTCCAGAACAAAAGCTGCCAGCAACTAGGACCCTGCAAGTCCTTAGAGCCCCAGATGCCACCTGTCATCTGACACCCAGAGCCTGGGCCAATGACTTCGTTTTCCCCATGGAAAATGGCCTCCATTTCTGGCCACTCGCCCTGACCAAGAGGGTGGTGCCCAGCAAGAAATTTGCAAGCTTTGCTGGATTGCTCCAAATCGAAAGCTGCCACTTGTTGTTGTTCTATTTCTCTAGAGTCCCATCATGCTGTTCTCAGATTGCTAAAGTCCATACCTCCTCGGTGTGTTCTTATGGCTGCAGATCTTCACAGCACAGACGCTTTCTTCTGCATGCTGTTCTTTCCCAGTTCAGGGCTCCTTCAAGGCTCTCCCTGAATGGCTACGCCGCCCCCTTTTATCCCAGTTCTCTTCAATGCTCACAGCTGCAGCCCATCAAGGACAACCAGGACCTGTGGGGCAAAGCCTCTAGACAGATATTCAAATAGAATCCATTTCCTCTACTCTAGCCAGTAAGTACTACCCTACAAGTCCTCAGAACCCCAAAGGCCACCTTTCATCTGACACCCAGACCCTGGGGAAAGGACTTCTTTTTCCCATGGCAAATGGCCTCCCTTGGCAGCCACTCACCCTGGCAGAAAGTGGGAGCCTAGCTAGAATGATGCAATCGTTGCTGGATTTTTCCAAAAGAAAAGCTGGCAGCAACTAGGGCCCTGGAAGTACTTAGAGCCTCAAACGCCACCTTGAACATATTACTGAGACCCTGGGGAAAGGACTTCGTTTTTCCCATGGAAAATGGCCTTCATTTGTGGCCACTTGGCCTGGCAGGCAGGGCAGTGCCAAGCCAGGAATCTACAAACTCTGCTGGATCCTTCCAGAACGAAAGCTGCCAGCAACTAGGACCCTGCAAGTCCTTAGAGCCCCAGATGCCACCTGTCATCTGACACCCAGAGCCTGGGCCAATGACTTCGTTTTCCCCATGGAAAATGGCCTCCATTTCTGGCCACTCGCCCTGACCAAGAGGGTGGTGCCCAGCAAGAAATTTGCAAGCTTTGCTGGATTGCTCCAAATCGAAAGCTGCCACTTGTTGTTGTTCTATTTCTCTAGAGTCCCATCATGCTGTTCTCAGATTGCTAAAGTCCATACCTCCTCGGTGTGTTCTTATGGCTGCAGATCTTCACAGCACAGACGCTTTCTTCTGCATGCTGTTCTTTCCCAGTTCAGGGCTCCTTCAAGGCTCTCCCTGAATGGCTACGCCGCCCCCTTTTATCCCAGTTCTCTTCAATGCTCACAGCTGCAGCCCATCAAGGACAACCAGGACCTGTGGGACAGATATTCAAATAGAATCCATTTCCTCTACTCTAGCCAGTAAGTACTACCCTACAAGTCCTCAGAACCCCAAAGGCCACCTTTCATCTGACACCCAGACCCTGGGGAAAGGACTTCTTTTTCCCATGGCAAATGGCCTCCCTTGGCAGCCACTCACCCTGGCAGAAAGTGGGAGCCTAGCTAGAATGATGCAATCGTTGCTGGATTTTTCCAAAAGAAAAGCTGGCAGCAACTAGGGCCCTGGAAGTACTTAGAGCCTCAAACGCCACCTTGAACATATTACTGAGACCCTGGGGAAAGGACTTCGTTTTTCCCATGGAAAATGGCCTTCATTTGTGGCCACTTGGCCTGGCAGGCAGGGCAGTGCCAAGCCAGGAATCTACAAACTGTGCTGGATCCTTCCAAAACGAAAGCTGCCAGCAACTAGGACCCTGCAAGTCCTTAGAGCCCCAGATGCCACCAGTCATCTGACACCCAGAGCCTGGGCCAATGACTTCGTTTTCCCCATGGAAAATGGCCTCCATTTCTGGCCACTCGCCCTGACCAAGAGGGTGGTGCCCAGCAAGAAATTTGCAAGCTTTGCTGGATTGCTCCAAATCGAAAGCTGCCACTTGTTGTTGTTCTATTTCTCTAGAGTCCCATCATGCTGTTCTCAGATTGCTAAAGTCCATACCTCCTCGGTGTGTTCTTATGGCTGCAGATCTTCACAGCACAGACGCTTTCTTCTGCATGCTGTTCTTTCCCAGTTCAGGGCTCCTTCAAGGCTCTCCCTGAATGGCTACGCCGCCCCCTTTTATCCCAGTTCTCTTCAATGCTCACAGCTGCAGCCCATCAAGGACAACCAGGACCTGTGGGACAGATATTCAAATAGAATCCATTTCCTCTACTCTAGCCAGTAAGTACTACCCTACAAGTCCTCAGAACCCCAAAGGCCACCTTTCATCTGACACCCAGACCCTGGGGAAAGGACTTCTTTTTCCCATGGCAAATGGCCTCCCTTGGCAGCCACTCACCCTGGCAGAAAGTGGGAGCCTAGCAAAAATGATGCAATCGTTGCTGGATTTTTCCAAAAGAAAAGCTGGCAGCAACTAGGGCCCTGGAAGTACTTAGAGCCTCAAACGCCACCTTGAACATATTACTGAGACCCTGGGGAAAGGACTTCGTTTTTCCCATGGAAAATGGCCTTCATTTGTGGCCACTTGGCCTGGCAGGCAGGGCAGTGCCAAGCCAGGAATCTACAAACTCTGCTGGATCCTTCCAGAACAAAAGCTGCCAGCAACTAGGACCCTGCAAGTCCTTAGAGCCCCAGATGCCACCAGTCATCTGACACCCAGAGCCTGGGCCAATGACTTCGTTTTCCCCATGGAAAATGGCCTCCATTTCTGGCCACTCGCCCTGACCAAGAGGGTGGTGCCCAGCAAGAAATTTGCAAGCTTTGCTGGATTGCTCCAAATCTAAAGCTGCCACTTGTTGTTGTTCTATTTCTCTAGAGTCCCATCATGCTGTTCTCAGATTGCTAAAGTCCATACCTCCTCGGTGTGTTCTTATGGCTGCAGATCTTCACAGCACAGACGCTTTCTTCTGCATGCTGTTCTTTCCCAGTTCAGGGCTCCTTCAAGGCTCTCCCTGAATGGCTACGCCGCCCCCTTTTATCCCAGTTCTCTTCAATGCTCACAGCTGCAGCCCATCAAGGACAACCAGGACCTGTGGGACAGATATTCAAATAGAATCCATTTCCTCTACTCTAGCCAGTAAGTACTACCCTACAAGTCCTCAGAACCCCAAAGGCCACCTTTCATCTGACACCCAGACCCTGGGGAAAGGACTTCTTTTTCCCATGGCAAATGGCCTCCCTTGGCAGCCACTCACCCTGGCAGAAAGTGGGAGCCTAGCTAGAATGATGCAATCGTTGCTGGATTTTTCCAAAAGAAAAGCTGGCAGCAACTAGGGCCCTGGAAGTACTTAGAGCCTCAAACGCCACCTTGAACATATTACTGAGACCCTGGGGAAAGGACTTCGTTTTTCCCATGGAAAATGGCCTTCATTTGTGGCCACTTGGCCTGGCAGGCAGGGCAGTGCCAAGCCAGGAATCTACAAACTCTGCTGGATCCTTCCAGAACGAAAGCTGCCAGCAACTAGGACCCTGCAAGTCCTTAGAGCCCCAGATGCCACCTGTCATCTGACACCCAGAGCCTGGGCCAATGACTTCGTTTTCCCCATGGAAAATGGCCTCCATTTCTGGCCACTCGCCCTGACCAAGAGGGTGGTGCCCAGCAAGAAATTTGCAAGCTTTGCTGGATTGCTCCAAATCGAAAGCTGCCACTTGTTGTTGTTCTATTTCTCTAGAGTCCCATCATGCTGTTCTCAGATTGCTAAAGTCCATACCTCCTCGGTGTGTTCTTATGGCTGCAGATCTTCACAGCACAGACGCTTTCTTCTGCATGCTGTTCTTTCCCAGTTCAGGGCTCCTTCAAGGCTCTCCCTGAATGGCTACGCCGCCCCCTTTTATCCCAGTTCTCTTCAATGCTCACAGCTGCAGCCCATCAAGGACAACCAGGACCTGTGGGGCAAAGCCTCTAGACAGATATTCAAATAGAATCCATTTCCTCTACTCTAGCCAGTAAGTACTACCCTACAAGTCCTCAGAACCCCAAAGGCCACCTTTCATCTGACACCCAGACCCTGGGGAAAGGACTTCTTTTTCCCATGGCAAATGGCCTCCCTTGGCAGCCACTCACCCTGGCAGAAAGTGGGAGCCTAGCTAGAATGATGCAATCGTTGCTGGATTTTTCCAAAAGAAAAGCTGGCAGCAACTAGGGCCCTGGAAGTACTTAGAGCCTCAAACGCCACCTTGAACATATTACTGAGACCCTGGGGAAAGGACTTCGTTTTTCCCATGGAAAATGGCCTTCATTTGTGGCCACTTGGCCTGGCAGGCAGGGCAGTGCCAAGCCAGGAATCTACAAACTGTGCTGGATCCTTCCAAAACGAAAGCTGCCAGCAACTAGGACCCTGCAAGTCCTTAGAGCCCCAGATGCCACCAGTCATCTGACACCCAGAGCCTGGGCCAATGACTTCGTTTTCCCCATGGAAAATGGCCTCCATTTCTGGCCACTCGCCCTGACCAAGAGGGTGGTGCCCAGCAAGAAATTTGCAAGCTTTGCTGGATTGCTCCAAATCGAAAGCTGCCACTTGTTGTTGTTCTATTTCTCTAGAGTCCCATCATGCTGTTCTCAGATTGCTAAAGTCCATACCTCCTCGGTGTGTTCTTATGGCTGCAGATCTTCACAGCACAGACGCTTTCTTCTGCATGCTGTTCTTTCCCAGTTCAGGGCTCCTTCAAGGCTCTCCCTGAATGGCTACGCCGCCCCCTTTTATCCCAGTTCTCTTCAATGCTCACAGCTGCAGCCCATCAAGGACAACCAGGACCTGTGGGACAGATATTCAAATAGAATCCATTTCCTCTACTCTAGCCAGTAAGTACTACCCTACAAGTCCTCAGAACCCCAAAGGCCACCTTTCATCTGACACCCAGACCCTGGGGAAAGGACTTCTTTTTCCCATGGCAAATGGCCTCCCTTGGCAGCCACTCACCCTGGCAGAAAGTGGGAGCCTAGCAAAAATGATGCAATCGTTGCTGGATTTTTCCAAAAGAAAAGCTGGCAGCAACTAGGGCCCTGGAAGTACTTAGAGCCTCAAACGCCACCTTGAACATATTACTGAGACCCTGGGGAAAGGACTTCGTTTTTCCCATGGAAAATGGCCTTCATTTGTGGCCACTTGGCCTGGCAGGCAGGGCAGTGCCAAGCCAGGAATCTACAAACTCTGCTGGATCCTTCCAGAACAAAAGCTGCCAGCAACTAGGACCCTGCAAGTCCTTAGAGCCCCAGATGCCACCAGTCATCTGACACCCAGAGCCTGGGCCAATGACTTCGTTTTCCCCATGGAAAATGGCCTCCATTTCTGGCCACTCGCCCTGACCAAGAGGGTGGTGCCCAGCAAGAAATTTGCAAGCTTTGCTGGATTGCTCCAAATCTAAAGCTGCCACTTGTTGTTGTTCTATTTCTCTAGAGTCCCATCATGCTGTTCTCAGATTGCTAAAATCCATACCTCCTCGGTGTGTTCTTATGGCTGCAGATCTTCACAGCACAGACGCTTTCTTCTGCATGCTGTTCTTTCCCAGTTCAGGGCTCCTTCAAGGCTCTCCCTGAATGGCTAAGCCGCCCCCTTTTATCCCAGTTCTCTTCAATGCTCACAGCTGCAGCCCATCAAGGACAACCAGGACCTGTGGGACAGATATTCAAATAGAATCCATTTCCTCTACTCTAGCCAGTAAGTACTACCCTACAAGTCCTCAGAACCCCAAAGGCCACCTTTCATCTGACACCCAGACCCTGGGGAAAGGACTTCTTTTTCCCATGGCAAATGGCCTCCCTTGGCAGCCACTCACCCTGGCAGAAAGTGGGAGCCTAGCTAGAATGATGCAATCGTTGCTGGATTTTTCCAAAAGAAAAGCTGGCAGCAACTAGGGCCCTGGAAGTACTTAGAGCCTCAAACGCCACCTTGAACATATTCCTGAGACCCTGGGGAAAGGACTTCGTTTTTCCCATGGAAAATGGCCTTCATTTGTGGCCACTTGGCCTGGCAGGCAGGGCAGTGCCAAGCCAGGAATCTACAAACTCTGCTGGATCCTTCCAGAACGAAAGCTGCCAGCAACTAGGACCCTGCAAGTCCTTAGAGCCCCAGATGCCACCTGTCATCTGACACCCAGAGCCTGGGCCAATGACTTCGTTTTCCCCATGGAAAATGGCCTCCATTTCTGGCCACTCGCCCTGACCAAGAGGGTGGTGCCCAGCAAGAAATTTGCAAGCTTTGCTGGATTGCTCCAAATCGAAAGCTGCCACTTGTTGTTGTTCTATTTCTCTAGAGTCCCATCATGCTGTTCTCAGATTGCTAAAGTCCATACCTCCTCGGTGTGTTCTTATGGCTGCAGATCTTCACAGCACAGACGCTTTCTTCTGCATGCTGTTCTTTCCCAGTTCAGGGCTCCTTCAAGGCTCTCCCTGAATGGCTACGCCGCCCCCTTTTATCCCAGTTCTCTTCAATGCTCACAGCTGCAGCCCATCAAGGACAACCAGGACCTGTGGGGACAGATATTCAAATAGAATCCATTTCCTCTACTCTAGCCAGTAAGTACTACCCTACAAGTCCTCAGAACCCCAAAGGCCACCTTTCATCTGACACCCAGACCCTGGGGAAAGGACTTCTTTTTCCATGGCAAATGGCCTCCCTTGGCAGCCACTCACCCTGGCAGAAAGTGGGAGCCTAGCTAGAATGATGCAATCGTTGCTGGATTTTTCCAAAAGAAAAGCTGGCAGCAACTAGGGCCCTGGAAGTACTTAGAGCCTCAAACGCCACCTTGAACATATTACTGAGACCCTGGGGAAAGGACTTCGTTTTTTCCCATGGAAAATGGCCTTCATTTGTGGCCACTTGGCCTGGCAGGCAGGGCAGTGCCAAGCCAGGAATCTACAAACTCTGCTGGATCCTTCCAGAACGAAAGCTGCCAGCAACTAGGACCCTGCAAGTCCTTAGAGCCCCAGATGCCACCAGTCATCTGACACCCAGAGCCTGGGCCAATGACTTCGTTTTCCCCATGGAAAATGGCCTCCATTTCTGGCCACTCGCCCTGACCAAGAGGGTGGTGCCCAGCAAGAAATTTGCAAGCTTTGCTGGATTGCTCCAAATCTAAAGCTGCCACTTGTTGTTGTTCTATTTCTCTAGAGTCCCATCATGCTGTTCTCAGATTGCTAAAGTCCATACCTCCTCGGTGTGTTCTTATGGCTGCAGATCTTCACAGCACAGACGCTTTCTTCTGCATGCTGTTCTTTCCCAGTTCAGGGCTCCTTCAAGGCTCTCCCTGAATGGCTAAGCCGCCCCCTTTTATCCCAGTTCTCTTCAATGCTCACAGCTGCAGCCCATCAAGGACAACCAGGACCTGTGGGACAGATATTCAAATAGAATCCATTCCTCTACTCTAGCCAGTAAGTACTACCCTACAAGTCCTCAGAACCCCAAAGGCCACCTTTCATCTGACACCCAGACCCTGGGGAAAGGACTTCTTTTTCCCATGGCAAATGCCTCCCTTGGCAGCCACTCACCCTGGCAGAAAGTGGGAGCCTAGCTAGAATGATGCAATCGTTGCTGATTTTTCCAAAAGAAAAGCTGGCAGCAACTAGGGCCCTGGAAGTACTTAGAGCCTCAAACGCCACCTTGAACATATTACTGAGACCCTGGGGAAAGGACTTCGTTTTTCCCATGGAAAATGGCCTTCATTTGTGGCCACTTGGCCTGGCAGG
Source organism: Agelaius phoeniceus (assembly GCF_051311805.1). Classification (NCBI taxonomy): domain Eukaryota; kingdom Metazoa; phylum Chordata; class Aves; order Passeriformes; family Icteridae; genus Agelaius; species Agelaius phoeniceus. Next base: position 9,535 of record NW_027510087.1, on the reverse strand, counting down.
CAGGGCAGTGCCAAGCCAGGAATCTACAAACTCTGCTGGATCCTTCCAGAACGAAAGCTGCCAGCAACTAGGACCCTGCAAGTCCTTAGAGCCCCAGATGCCACCAGTCATCTGACACCCAGAGCCTGGGCCAATGACTTCGTTTTCCCCATGGAAAATGGCCTCCATTTCTGGCCACTCGCCCTGACCAAGAGGGTGGTGCCCAGCAAGAAATTTGCAAGCTTTGCTGGATTGCTCCAAATCTAAAGCTGCCACTTGTTGTTGTTCTATTTCTCTAGAGTCCCATCATGCTGTTCTCAGATTGCTAAAGTCCATACCTCCTCGGTGTGTTCTTATGGCTGCAGATCTTCACAGCACAGACGCTTTCTTCTGCATGCTGTTCTTTCCCAGTTCAGGGCTCCTTCAAGGCTCTCCCTGAATGGCTACGCCGCCCCCTTTTATCCCAGTTCTCTTCAATGCTCACAGCTGCAGCCCATCAAGGACAACCAGGACCTGTGGGACAGATATTCAAATAGAATCCATTTCCTCTACTCTAGCCAGTAAGTACTACCCTACAAGTCCTCAGAACCCCAAAGGCCACCTTTCATCTGACACCCAGACCCTGGGGAAAGGACTTCTTTTTCCCATGGCAAATGGCCTCCCTTGGCAGCCACTCACCCTGGCAGAAAGTGGGAGCCTAGCTAGAATGATGCAATCGTTGCTGGATTTTTCCAAAAGAAAAGCTGGCAGCAACTAGGGCCCTGGAAGTACTTAGAGCCTCAAACGCCACCTTGAACATATTCCTGAGACCCTGGGAAAGGACTTCGTTTTTCCCATGGAAAATGGCCTTCATTTGTGGCCACTTGGCCTGGCAGGCAGGGCAGTGCCAAGCCAGGAATCTACAAACTCTGCTGGATCCTTCCAGAACAAAAGCTGCCAGCAACTAGGACCCTGCAAGTCCTTAGAGCCCCAGATGCCACCTGTCATCTGACACCCAGAGCCTGGGCCAATGACTTCGTTTTCCCCATGGAAAATGGCCTCCATTTCTGGCCACTCGCCCTGACCAAGAGGGTGGTGCCCAGCAAGAAATTTGCAAGCTTTGCTGGATTGCTCCAAATCTAAAGCTGCCACTTGTTGTTGTTCTATTTCTCTAGAGTCCCATCATGCTGTTCTCAGATTGCTAAAGTCCATACCTCCTCGGTGTGTTCTTATGGCTGCAGATCTTCACAGCACAGACGCTTTCTTCTGCATGCTGTTCTTTCCCAGTTCAGGGCTCCTTCAAGGCTCTCCCTGAATGGCTACGCCGCCCCCTTTTATCCCAGTTCTCTTCAATGCTCACAGCTGCAGCCCATCAAGGACAACCAGGACCTGGTGGCAGCTAGACAGATATTCAAATAGAATCCATTTCCTCTACTCTAGCCAGTAAGTACTACCCTACAAGTCCTCAGAACCCCAAAGGCCACCTTTCATCTGACACCCAGACCCTGGGGAAAGGACTTCTTTTTCCCATGGCAAATGGCCTCCCTTGGCAGCCACTCACCCTGGCAGAAAGTGGGAGCCTAGCTAGAATGATGCAATCGTTGCTGGATTTTTCCAAAAGAAAAGCTGGCAGCAACTAGGGCCCTGGAAGTACTTAGAGCCTCAAACGCCACCTTGAACATATTACTGAGACCCTGGGGAAAGGACTTCGTTTTTCCCATGGAAAATGGCCTTCATTTGTGGCCACTTGGCCTGGCAGGCAGGCAGTGCCAAGCCAGGAATCTACAAACTCTGCTGGATCCTTCCAGAACGAAAGCTGCCAGCAACTAGGACCCTGCAAGTCCTTAGAGCCCCAGATGCCACCAGTCATCTGACACCCAGAGCCTGGGCCAATGACTTCGTTTTCCCCATGGAAAATGGCCTCCATTTCTGGCCACTCGCCCTGACCAAGAGGGTGGTGCCCAGCAAGAAATTTGCAAGCTTTGCTGGATTGCTCCAAATCGAAAGCTGCCACTTGTTGTTGTTCTATTTCTCTAGAGTCCCATCATGCTGTTCTCAGATTGCTAAAGTCCATACCTCCTCGGTGTGTTCTTATGGCTGCAGATCTTCACAGCACAGACGCTTTCTTCTGCATGCTGTTCTTTCCCAGTTCAGGGCTCCTTCAAGGCTCTCCCTGAATGGCTACGCCGCCCCCTTTTATCCCAGTTCTCTTCAATGCTCACAGCTGCAGCCCATCAAGGACAACCAGGACCTGTGGGACAGATATTCAAATAGAATCCATTTCCTCTACTCTAGCCAGTAAGTACTACCCTACAAGTCCTCAGAACCCCAAAGGCCACCTTTCATCTGACACCCAGACCCTGGGGAAAGGACTTCTTTTTCCCATGGCAAATGGCCTCCCTTGGCAGCCACTCACCCTGGCAGAAAGTGGGAGCCTAGCTAGAATGATGCAATCGTTGCTGGATTTTTCCAAAAGAAAAGCTGGCAGCAACTAGGGCCCTGGAAGTACTTAGAGCCTCAAACGCCACCTTGAACATATTACTGAGACCCTGGGGAAAGGACTTCGTTTTTCCCATGGAAAATGGCCTTCATTTGTGGCCACTTGGCCTGGCAGGCAGGGCAGTGCCAAGCCAGGAATCTACAAACTCTGCTGGATCCTTCCAGAACAAAAGCTGCCAGCAACTAGGACCCTGCAAGTCCTTAGAGCCCCAGATGCCACCAGTCATCTGACACCCAGAGCCTGGGCCAATGACTTCGTTTTCCCCATGGAAAATGGCCTCCATTTCTGGCCACTCGCCCTGACCAAGAGGGTGGTGCCCAGCAAGGAAATTTGCAAGCTTTGCTGGATTGCTCCAAATCTAAAGCTGCCACTTGTTGTTGTTCTATTTCTCTAGAGTCCCATCATGCTGTTCTCAGATTGCTAAAGTCCATACCTCCTCGGTGTGTTCTTATGGCTGCAGATCTTCACAGCACAGACGCTTTCTTCTGCATGCTGTTCTTTCCCAGTTCAGGGCTCCTTCAAGGCTCTCCCTGAATGGCTACGCCGCCCCCTTTTATCCCAGTTCTCTTCAATGCTCACAGCTGCAGCCATCAAGGACAACCAGGACCTGTGGGACAGATATTCAAATAGAATCCATTTCCTCTACTCTAGCCAGTAAGTACTACCCTACAAGTCCTCAGAACCCCAAAGGCCACCTTTCATCTGACACCCAGACCCTGGGGAAAGGACTTCTTTTTCCCATGGCAAATGGCCTCCCTTGGCAGCCACTCACCCTGGCAGAAAGTGGGAGGCCTAGCTAGAATGATGCAATCGTTGCTGGATTTTTCCAAAAGAAAAGCTGGCAGCAACTAGGGCCCTGGAAGTACTTAGAGCCTCAAACGCCACCTTGAACATATTACTGAGACCCTGGGGAAAGGACTTCGTTTTTCCCATGGAAAATGGCCTTCATTTGTGGCCACTTGGCCTGGCAGGCAGGGGCAGTGCCAAGCCAGGAATCTACAAACTCTGCTGGATCCTTCCAGAACGAAAGCTGCCAGCAACTAGGACCCTGCAAGTCCTTAGAGCCCCAGATGCCACCAGTCATCTGACACCCAGAGCCTGGGCCAATGACTTCGTTTTCCCCATGGAAAATGGCCTCCATTTCTGGCCACTCGCCCTGACCAAGAGGGTGGTGCCCAGCAAGAAATTTGCAAGCTTTGCTGGATTGCTCCAAATCTAAAGCTGCCACTTGTTGTTGTTCTATTTCTCTAGAGTCCCATCATGCTGTTCTCAGATTGCTAAAGTCCATACCTCCTCGGTGTGTTCTTATGGCTGCAGATCTTCACAGCACAGACGCTTTCTTCTGCATGCTGTTCTTTCCAGTTCAGGGCTCCTTCAAGGCTCTCCCTGAATGGCTACGCCGCCCCCTTTTATCCCAGTTCTCTTCAATGCTCACAGCTGCAGCCCATCAAGGACAACCAGGACCTGTGGGACAGATATTCAAATAGAATCCATTTCCTCTACTCTAGCCAGTAAGTACTACCCTACAAGTCCTCAGAACCCCAAAGGCCACCTTTCATCTGACACCCAGACCCTGGGGAAAGGACTTCTTTTTCCATGGCAAATGGCCTCCCTTGGCAGCCACTCACCCTGGCAGAAAGTGGGAGCCTAGCTAGGAATGATGCAATCGTTGCTGGATTTTTCCAAAAGAAAAGCTGGCAGCAACTAGGGCCCTGGAAGTACTTAGAGCCTCAAACGCCACCTTGAACATATTACTGAGACCCTGGGGAAAGGACTTCGTTTTTCCCATGGAAAATGGCCTTCATTTGTGGCCACTTGGCCTGGCAGGCAGGGCAGTGCCAAGCCAGGAATCTACAAACTCTGCTGGATCCTTCCAGAACAAAAGCTGCCAGCAACTAGGACCCTGCAAGTCCTTAGAGCCCCAGATGCCACCTGTCATCTGACACCCAGAGCCTGGGCCAATGACTTCGTTTTCCCCATGGAAAATGGCCTCCATTTCTGGCCACTCGCCCTGACCAAGAGGGTGGTGCCCAGCAAGAAATTTGCAAGCTTTGCTGGATTGCTCCAAATCGAAAGCTGCCACTTGTTGTTGTTCTATTTCTCTAGAGTCCCCATCATGCTGTTCTCAGATTGCTAAAGTCCATACCTCCTCGGTGTGTTCTTATGGCTGCAGATCTTCACAGCACAGACGCTTTCTTCTGCATGCTGTTCTTTCCCAGTTCAGGGCTCCTTCAAGGCTCTCCCTGAATGGCTACGCCGCCCCCTTTTATCCCAGTTCTCTTCAATGCTCACAGCTGCAGCCCATCAAGGACAACCAGGACCTGTGGGCAAGCTCTAGACAGATATTCAAATAGAATCCATTTCCTCTACTCTAGCCAGTAAGTACTACCCTACAAGTCCTCAGAACCCCAAAGGCCACCTTTCATCTGACACCCAGACCCTGGGGAAAGGACTTCTTTTTCCATGGCAAATGGCCTCCCTTGGCAGCCACTCACCCTGGCAGAAAGTGGGAGCCTAGCTAGAATGATGCAATCGTTGCTGGATTTTTCCAAAAGAAAAGCTGGCAGCAACTAGGGCCCTGGAAGTACTTAGAGCCTCAAACGCCACCTTGAACATATTACTGAGACCCTGGGGAAAGGACTTCGTTTTTCCCATGGAAAATGGCCTTCATTTGTGGCCACTTGGCCTGGCAGGCAGGGCAGTGCCAAGCCAGGAATCTACAAACTGCTGCTGGATCCTTCCAAACGAAAGCTGCCAGCAACTAGGACCCTGCAAGTCCTTAGAGCCCCAGATGCCACCAGTCATCTGACACCCAGAGCCTGGGCCAATGACTTCGTTTTCCCCATGGAAAATGGCCTCCATTTCTGGCCACTCGCCCTGACCAAGAGGGTGGTGCCCAGCAAGAAATTTGCAAGCTTTGCTGGATTGCTCCAAATCGAAAGCTGCCACTTGTTGTTGTTCTATTTCTCTAGAGTCCCCATCATGCTGTTCTCAGATTGCTAAAGTCCATACCTCCTCGGTGTGTTCTTATGGCTGCAGATCTTCACAGCACAGACGCTTTCTTCTGCATGCTGTTCTTTCCCAGTTCAGGGCTCCTTCAAGGCTCTCCCTGAATGGCTACGCCGCCCCCTTTTATCCCAGTTCTCTTCAATGCTCACAGCTGCAGCCCATCAAGGACAACCAGGACCTGTGGGGACAGATATTCAAATAGAATCCATTTCCTCTACTCTAGCCAGTAAGTACTACCCTACAAGTCCTCAGAACCCCAAAGGCCACCTTTCATCTGACACCCAGACCCTGGGGAAAGGACTTCTTTTTCCCATGGCAAATGGCCTCCCTTGGCAGCCACTCACCCTGGCAGAAAGTGGGAGCCTAGCAAAATGATGCAATCGTTGCTGGATTTTTCCAAAAGAAAAGCTGCAGCAACTAGGGCCCTGGAAGTACTTAGAGCCTCAAACGCCACCTTGAACATATTACTGAGACCCTGGGGAAAGGACTTCGTTTTTCCCATGGAAAATGGCCTTCATTTGTGGCCACTTGGCCTGGCAGGCAGGGCAGTGCCAAGCCAGGAATCTACAAACTCTGCTGGATCCTTCCAGAACAAAAGCTGCCAGCAACTAGGACCCTGCAAGTCCTTAGAGCCCCAGATGCCACCAGTCATCTGACACCCAGAGCCTGGGCCAATGACTTCGTTTTCCCCATGGAAAATGGCCTCCATTTCTGGCCACTCGCCCTGACCAAGAGGGTGGTGCCCAGCAAGAAATTTGCAAGCTTTGCTGGATTGCTCCAAATCTAAAGCTGCCACTTGTTGTTGTTCTATTTCTCTAGAGTCCCATCATGCTGTTCTCAGATTGCTAAAATCCATACCTCCTCGGTGTGTTCTTATGGCTGCAGATCTTCACAGCACAGACGCTTTCTTCTGCATGCTGTTCTTTCCCAGTTCAGGGCTCCTTCAAGGCTCTCCCTGAATGGCTAAGCCGCCCCCTTTTATCCCAGTTCTCTTCAATGCTCACAGCTGCAGCCATCAAGGACAACCAGGACCTGTGGGACAGATATTCAAATAGAATCCATTTCCTCTACTCTAGCCAGTAAGTACTACCCTACAAGTCCTCAGAACCCCAAAGGCCACCTTTCATCTGACACCCAGGACCCTGGGGAAAGGGACTTCTTTTTCCCATGGCAAATGGCCTCCCTTGGCAGCCACTCACCCTGGCAGAAAGTGGGAGCCTAGCTAGAATGATGCAATCGTTGCTGGATTTTTCCAAAAGAAAAGCTGCAGCAACCTAGGGCCCCTGGAAGTACTTAGAGCCTCAAACGCCACCTTGAACATATTCCTGAGACCCTGGGGAAAGGACTTCGTTTTTTCCCATGGAAAATGGCCTTCATTTGTGGCCACTTGGCCTGGCAGGCAGGGCAGTGCCAAGCCAGGAATCTACAAACTCTGCTGGATCCTTCCAGAACGAAAGCTGCCAGCAACTAGGACCCTGCAAGTCCTTAGAGCCCCAGATGCCACCTGTCATCTGACACCCAGAGCCTGGGCCAATGACTTCGTTTTCCCCATGGAAAATGGCCTCCATTCTGGCCACTCGCCCTGACCAAGAGGGTGGTGCCCAGCAAGAAATTTGCAAGCTTTGCTGGATTGCTCCAAATCGAAAGCTGCCACTTGTTGTTGTTCTATTTCTCTAGAGTCCCATCATGCTGTTCTCAGATTGCTAAAGTCCATACCTCCTCGGTGTGTTCTTATGGCTGCAGATCTTCACAGCACAGACGCTTTCTTCTGCATGCTGTTCTTTCCCAGTTCAGGGCTCCTTCAAGGCTCTCCCTGAATGGCTACGCCGCCCCCTTTTATCCCAGTTCTCTTCAATGCTCACAGCTGCAGCCCATCAAGGACAACCAGGACCTGTGGGACAGATATTCAAATAGAATCCATTTCCTCTACTCTAGCCAGTAAGTACTACCCTACAAGTCCTCAGAACCCCAAAGGCCACCTTTCATCTGACACCCAGACCCTGGGGAAAGGACTTCTTTTTCCCATGGCAAATGGCCTCCCTTGCAGCCACTCACCCTGGCAGAAAGTGGGAGCCTAGCTAGAATATGCAATCGTTGCTGGATTTTTCCAAAAGAAAAGCTGGCAGCAACTAGGGCCCCTGGAAGTACTTAGAGCCTCAAACGCCACCTTGAACATATTACTGAGACCCTGGGGAAAGGACTTCGTTTTTCCCATGGAAAATGGCCTTCATTTGTGGCCACTTGGCCTGGCAGGCAGGGCAGTGCCAAGCAGGAATCTACAAACTCTGCTGGATCCTTCCAGAACGAAAGCTGCCAGCAACTAGGACCCTGCAAGTCCTTAGAGCCCCAGATGCCACCAGTCATCTGACACCCAGAGCCTGGGCCAATGACTTCGTTTTCCCATGAAAATGGCCTCCATTTCTGGCCACTCGCCCTGACCAAGAGGGTGGTGCCCAGCAAGAAATTTGCAAGCTTTGCTGGATTGCTCCAAATCTAAAGCTGCCACTTGTTGTTGTTCTATTTCTCTAGAGTCCCATCATGCTGTTCTCAGATTGCTAAAGTCCATACCTCCTCGGTGTGTTCTTATGGCTGCAGATCTTCACAGCACAGACGCTTTCTTCTGCATGCTGTTCTTTCCCAGTTCAGGGCTCCTTCAAGGCTCTCCCTGAATGGCTAAGCCGCCCCCTTTTTATCCCAGTTCTCTTCAATGCTCACAGCTGCAGCCCATCAAGGACAACCAGGACTGTGGGACAGATATTCAAATAGAATCCATTTCCTCTACTCTAGCCAGTAAGTACTACCCTACAAGTCCTCAGAACCCCAAAGGCCACCTTTCATCTGACACCCAGACCCTGGGGAAAGGACTTCTTTTTCCCATGGCAAATGGCCTCCCTTGGCAGCCACTCACCCTGGCAGAAAGTGGGAGCTAGCTAGAATGATGCAATCGTTGCTGGATTTTTCCAAAAGAAAAGCTGGCAGCAACTAGGGCCCTGGAAGTACTTAGAGCCTCAAACGCCACCTTGAACATATTACTGAGACCCTGGGGAAAGGACTTCGTTTTTCCCATGGAAAATGGCCTTCATTTGTGGCCACTTGGCCTGGCAGGCAGGGCAGTGCCAGCCAGGAATCTACAAACTCTGCTGGATCCTTCCAGAACGAAAGCTGCCAGCAACTAGGACCTGCAAGTCCTTAGAGCCCCAGATGCCACCAGTCATCTGACACCCAGAGCCTGGGCCAATGACTTCGTTTTCCCCATGGAAAATGGCCTCCATTTCTGGCCACTCGCCCTGACCAAGAGGGTGGTGCCCAGCAAGAAATTTGCAAGCTTTGCTGGATTGCTCCAAATCTAAAGCTGCCACTTGTTGTTGTTCTATTTCTCTAGAGTCCCATCATGCTGTTCTCAGATTGCTAAAAGTCCATACCTCCTCGGTGTGTTCTTATGGCTGCAGATCTTCACAGCACAGACGCTTTCTTCTGCATGCTGTTCTTTCCCAGTTCAGGGCTCCTTCAAGGCTCTCCCTGAATGGCTACGCCGCCCCCTTTTATCCCAGTTCTCTTCAATGCTCACAGCTGCAGCCCATCAAGGACAACCAGGACCTGTGGGACAGATATTCAAATAGAATCCATTTCCTCTACTCTAGCCAGTAAGTAACTACCCTACAAGTCCTCAGAACCCCAAAGGCCACCTTTCATCTGACACCCAGACCCTGGGGAAAGGACTTCTTTTTCCCATGGCAAATGGCCTCCCTTGGCAGCCACTCACCCTGGCAGAAAGTGGGAGCCTAGCTAGAATGATGCAATCGTTGCTGGATTTTTCCAAAAGAAAAGCTGGCAGCAACTAGGGCCCTGGAAGTTACTTAGAGCCTCAAACGCCACCTTGAACATATTACTGAGACCTGGGGAAAGGACTTCGTTTTTCCCATGGAAAATGGCCTTCATTTGTGGCCACTTGGCCTGGCAGGCAGGGCAGTGCCAAGCCAGGATCTACAAACTCTGCTGGATCCTTCCAGAACGAAAGCCTGCCAGCAACTAGGACCCTGCAAGTCCTTAGAGCCCCAGATGCCACCT